>NC_139945.1:32523920-32746420 GCF_963454915.1 Gymnoscopelus microlampas
GATCGTGAAGCTCTCTGCCTTTCTGAGGTTAGGAGTGGACCCAAAGAGGATGCATTCCGTTTTGCCCAGGTGTAATGAGAGCTTGTTGTCGGAGAGCCAGATGCAGATCTTGTTGAGTTCAGAGCTGAGAGTTTTCTCAACCTGCAGCCTGTCCCTGTCCGAGACTAGCAGGGCCGAGTCATCTGCGAACAGGAACAGGTTGCAGTCGCAGGCTGACGACATGTCATTCACATATATCAGGAACAGTAAGGGTCCTAGTATACTTCCTTGGGGAACACCACAAGTCACTGGGAGGGGGGGGGACTGGGTGCCGTTTACTTCCACCACTTGCTCCCTCCCTTCCAGGTAGGATCTCATCCAGTTCACTGACGTGTCATCAAAACCTATTGCTCTGAGCTTATTGATCATAATCGGGTGATTAACGGTGTCAAAAGCCTTCTGGAGGTCCAGCATGACCATGCCGCAATATTTGCCCTTTTCAATCTCTTGTTTGATAGAGTCGTTCAAATAGAGAAGGCATGTGTCAGTGGAGTGGTTTGTTCTGAAGCCAGATTGGAATTTGTAGATTAGATTTTTCTCGGCAAGATACTTGTCGACCTGTTCATAGACTATTTTTTCCATGACTTTCGAGATGGAGCTTAGAATAGAAATAGGGCGGTAGTTGCCAGGGTCTAATTGGTTTCCTTTTTTGAACAGAGGGGTCACCCTTGCTTTTTTGAAGTCGTTGGGGACCTGTCCCTGTGTGGTGGAGAGGTTGAATATGTGGGTAATGATTGGAGCAATGGAGGCGGCTGAGTCTTTTAGAAATTTGGGGGGGATATTGTCGAGGCCTGTGGCTCTGTGTTGATGAAGAGCACTCAATTTTTTAAACACCTCTGTTTTCACAGGGGAGAGTTTAAAGTCATCTTTGCAAACACCCTGTTTTTCGTAAAATGAGACAACATACTCCTCACCATATCTCCCAGAGTGTGGAGGAAGTTTTTCAACCAAATCTGAGGCTACGGTCGTGAAGAATATGTTGAGGATTTTACTCACTTCGTGTTTGGATGAAATGAGAGTGTCATTCACCTTGAGGCTTAAGTTTGAAAGCCTGGTTTTCAATTTTTTGCTGCAGCCTAGGAGGTTCTTGAGTAGCCTCCAAAGCTCTCGTGTTTTTTTTTGATTTTCCTCAATCTTGTCATCGAGGTAGCTTTTTTCTGCTAACAGGAGCATGCTATTTACCTTGTTTCTTAGCTTGTTTTTTTCCTTTTCAAGTTTAGCTACGTGGGATTCGAGACCTTTGTTAAAACATTTGGCTAGTTTGATCCTACTTTTATGAAGCTCAGAACACTTTTTGTCTCTGACTTTCATGGCAGTAAGGATGTCCGAATTCATCCATGGTACCGAGCGGGTTTTGACCCTGATGGTTTTCATGGGAGCCACACTGTCCAAAATTTGAATGAATTTGGTTTTGAAACAAAGCCAGGATTCGTCTACCTGTGTGCTGTTTAGAACGTCGGACCAATCCTGTTCCTCCAGTCTGTGATCTAAGTCCTCACTCTTATAATTTTTGAGGTCTCTGATTGTGACTGTTTTGTGGTAACCGGTCTTAGGTTTACGTTTCTTTCTGGTGCAGAAGATCATGTTGTGATCAGATATGCCACAGGTGGAAACACCACTATTTAGGATTTTTTCCTTGTCCGTTGTTAGAATGAGATCTATGGTAGTTTGAGAGGAAACACACAGCCTTGTGGGCTGAGTGATCAGCTGGTGGAGTGAATGCCGATCACAACACGCCTTGAATGACTTATACACTGACGCTTCCTTGCGGAGTATGTCAGTGTTAAAATCACCAAGAAGAATCGTCTCCGCATGGTCCACTTTAGCTAAGCATTCATCAAGTCTATCATAGAAATCAGTCTGGTTAGGAGGTCTGTATATGGTACCGACTAGCACAGGTTTGGCATGTTTAAAAATGATCTCGTGGGAACAGAGCAGTGTGTTGCCATTCATGGAAAAAACGGCCACGTGTCCTTTACCCAGTTTAAATCACTTCTGGTGTAAACAGTCTCATGCATGGAACAAGGAACACACCGGGACATATGTGTGGAATTCAACATGAGCTGAGTTCACACACAGTTTCAGCAAAAAGCGTTTTGTAAATACTGGGGTCATGGACTGGTTACAGGACACTTGGGATTACACTGTGAGAGTTGTTTTTGTAGTTTATATATGTATTTTTGATAACGTTTTGCTGTTGGTAATATTGGACTCCTATTTTATCCAATTGTCTTCTTTTTCAACTCTATTCCCTCCATTTTTGGATTCTTCATTCGACATAGAATGTGATACAAATCACAAAAGTTATTCCTGTATTCAAGCCATCTCGGGGTGAGTAATTGATTAGGGGAAGTGTTTAAGTGCAAGTTGCATAGCTGCTGTCCATTGTCATGTTTATCCTGTCCATTGTGAGGTCCTCTGCACCAATGTCACCCAGATACAAACCTAAACAATGCTTGTACTTGGTGATTAAAAGTGGCTAAGATTTGGTTTCAGATTTGTATTGGGAACTCTCCTCATTGTTGCTCATAGATAAATAAATGGCTCAGGAGAGTAGCCGTAGGAGCAGTGATGAATGTGGGAGTGATAGTGGACAGTTATCAGGGTGGAGATAGGTGCGAACTGACACGACTGAGTACAGAGTAGATAAGAGTGCATGCAATTACGCGGAGTGACAGTTTGTGTAATCTCCTGTGTAATTGGACGTGTTGTAGCACTGGCATGAGGATGTGTGGAGTAGTACGACACTGAGCTTTTATGTGCCTGCATGCACAGGTATATGTGTGTAAGTGCACGTTTGTGACTATGTATTATGTATGTATGCATATGTGTGAGCGAACACATGCAATCAGGTGTGTGTGTGTGTGTGTGTGTGTGTGTGTGTGTGTGTGTGTGTGTGTGTGTGTGTGTGTGTGTGTGTGTGTGTGTGCGCAGATAGGACTGAGATAGGAGTCCAGTGCGCTTCATGGGCGAGGCAGTCAGAGAGTGGGCAAACAGCGTGATGGAGCAATTAATAAGGTCCTTAATGACCATTAACACGTTCTGAGCTGAGCCTCCTGCTGCTGATTAGTGTGTGGTTCAGGAGAGAGGCCTTGCTAATGAACCAGATATGCAATTGCATCTCTTTGATGAGGAACATGAAAATGGAGCGAAACTCACTATAAATCTTACATGAGAGAAAATGGGAACTGATTTGTTCAGGTGGATACTGAGTAAAATTGTAATGTTAATCTAACGCCAAAGAGTGTACAAATGGTACCACAAGCACCTGCAAAGGGCCATTTCCAGTAGTACACTCTTCAGAGTTAAATGAACACAGTGTACATTTCCTGATTTGCTTGGTCTTTCTTTCATTCTTTCTTTGTTCTTTTATAGCCATACTGTACCTGCTTGAATAATTAGAATCCTAACAACGTTCTTAGGGAATCAATATACTGTAAATGAACAATAGTTTGGTTCATGGACAGATTTTGCCCCAAATATGTAACATAATTGAGCACCAGAGAGAGAGAGAGAGAGAGGCTGAATGTTGTCAGGTCATCCCTTCCATTCCAAAGAATGATGAGGATGAGCTACAACAATATGCATTAGTCATAGTACACACGCATGTATGCCCACACACACATACACACACACACACACACACACACACACACACACACACACACACACACACACACTTCCATCTTTTTTTATCACATCATTTTATCACCTCCACTCTCTCTCTCTCTCTCTCTCTCTCTCTCTCTCCCTCTCTCTCCCTCTCTCTCTGTTGCTCTCTGTCAGTTGCTCATCTGCAGCGCTGTCACTCATCACTTGTTTTCTTTATCACTCAGACAGTTTAGCAGATTGATGGAGTTAGATGTGATGTGAAGTGGCCATCATGTTCTCATTATTCTGTAAGGACTGGGAGTGAATACAGTTTGGAGGACACACTTAACCACTTAAACCCTATAGTGTATGTTGCTGACTGTAGTCCTCTGAGGGAGATCCCCCTATTTCCCCTAAAATATGTGGCAAATCTCTAGCCTCGCGTGGCCAGACTATATCACTGTGTGGATATGAATCTGGTGCTTCTGTGAGGAAGTTTTTTTCCCAACGGGCGGGATCAAAAGAATGGCTCTGGACGCAATTGGTTAGACCTACAACCAACTACCAATTACAGTCTCCCATATTTGAATACTGGGCCCTGATTGGTCACCCCAGACTTCGGGTGCAGGAAATGGATTCACAATGGAGCGGTGCCAGACCCAAATCGCAGAGGGTGATTTTTTGTTTGCACTGGTAGATTCGTCTGGTCCTAGCAAATCTTTGCCTGTTTTTGACCAAAATGTTCATCTATTATCATTGTTTGCCTATTATGACATGGCCCAGAATAGAGATGCTAGGGTTCATGTGGTCAATGTGTGGTGCAGTGGTGTGGTACAGATTTGGCTAGAGGTCAACTCAGGAAGAAATCTGACTGGAATGAGATGACAATGTAATGAATCAGTTTGCCCGTGTTCTATTATAGATGAACATGACTAATAGTATTGTGCACGCTTATAAATGATTGGTTAGGTTGAGCTAATCTAATCATGCTAGTGCTGTTCTTATTGTTTTGTTTTGCTTTGCTTTGCTTATTTGCTTTGTTCACCAGCCATCAGTAGGCAGGTAGTATCGTCAGGCGGCATGAAGATACACAGGAAATTCCATGGCAATCCAGACAGTATAGTGTTTGAGATATGTTGTTTGGGACCAAAGTGGTGAGACCAACTGACTGACATATCCATCCTTAGAGTCCAAGTGACAGTGGCTGTCTGAAGACCGTTGCTTCTTGAAATGTGCTGGGTGTGGGTTTAAAGAAAGAAAGAAAGAAAAGCTATCTTTGAGTTGTGATAACAATGCAGCGTGCTTACAAGGGCACACTGTCCAACAGAGACAGCAAGACAGAGGGGGATAAATAGATGAGAGTCCAGTATCTGGTTCCATGGCCCAAAACAGACAGACCCACTAATGCATAACATGGGAATTGATCTCAGGGCTATTACAGGAAGGAACATATACGCATGCATGCACACGCACGCACGCACGCACGCACGCACGCACGCACGCACGCACGCACACACACACACACACACACACACACACACACACACACACACACACACACACACACACACACACACACACACACACACACACACACACACACACACACACACACACACACACACACACACACACACTCACTCTCACCCGCATAGACACTGGCTGCTATCAAATACTTCCTGGCAGCATATACAGCCCTCATTTGGACCCAGAATTTACATAATTGAAGGTGTCTGAAAATAGCACTGAGGTCTAAATAATGCAAAGGGCCATTAAAGAGAGCTAAAACAAACACCCAGCAGGGGGCAGAAAGAAAGAAAGAAAGAAAGAAAGAAAGAAAGAAAGAAAGAACAAGCAATGAGATATTACAGTAATTCAAAAGTTTCTTAAAGAGTGGTTGTCCTTTATGTAGCATGATTTACCTTTAGTTTACCTCACATAACGCACCAGAGGCAAGTTTATTTATTTAAGTAGAAAGGCAATTTATGAGTTACTGTATGATATAATGAAAAAGTACCAAAACCATGTCTTGTAATTGAACATACCTTACAGTTGAAATAAACAATATTTGCACAGAAGTATTTTCACTTTGTGGCTGGCTCAATAAACGTCTACAAATGGGTCTATGAGTGTGCCTGTCTGTGTGTCCAGGGATAATCTCACAAACCACTGGACTGATCCGTGGCAAAGTTCTTGTACATGCTGCCATTTCACATATGCTTGTGGGCATTTTTGGGCATTTTTTCAAATATTTATTTAATTTTATAATGGAAAGTGAATGGCAGTTAGGTCGGGCTGAAACGTTGCCCACATAGATACGTTGCAGTTGACTGACACCACAGACTGCCCACATGAAGTCTGAGATCCACATGGAGCCAAGACATTATTAGACCCCACCTTGTTTCCCACACTATGAACGCCTCACATGAGCGGATTTTGGTTCAAAATCTGCTAAAGTCCTGTTCATTATTTTCTTTGCAAGTTGCAGAACTTTTTGCTGCCCTGGCCATGGCGTTGATGAACTGAGGTGTTTTGATGTCGGCTTGTAGCGTAATTGTCAAAAGTCACTTATTGCAGCTTGAAATTTGTATACCACCAATAAAGCATACAGATCCATTTCGAGGGCAGCCACCAAGCTCAACACCTGCCAGGAGTGAACATGGGCCTCACACTCACAGTCAAGGTTTCGGCTTCCTAATTATGTACATCTTCTAACAGGAGTTAACTTACTTTTGTCTTACCTTCTCTTCAATCATTTTAAAGTAGAACATACCTGCTACTTATTTAATTGTACAGAGGTTTTTTTCAAGGTGACAATTATTCATCACAGGTCATTAAGCACCCAGCCTCCATGTTCACAGACACTTTGCTGATGGACCGATGATGTTTATTCTTATAGTTACAATATAACCAACCAATTCCAGGCCCCCATGGAATTGATTACTGCCTCTTCCGTGTTTGACAAGGAAGTAGAGCATAGCTATAAAAGGAAATGTCTGTTCTATACATTTATTACTATGCAATCGAAAATTTGATGGTATATGATTTTTGTCTCCGCCAGGCCGAAAGGCATGGTGAGAGAGTATGTTTTACCCCCTGTCCGTCCGTCCGTGTGTCCGTCCGTCCTGTCCGTCCGTTAGCAGCTAATCTCTGGCACCGTTGGCCCGGCCGCTGCGAAACTGTGCAAGCACACTCCCTGGATGGCAATTCAGAACCTCTGGCCCAAATGTTTCCTGTTATAGCGCCACCAGGAGGCCAATATGTGCACATATTGATACATTTATTGATACTACTCCTACAGATTTTGTCCAAACATCACACAAATCGGTACACAGTATCTCTATAGTCATGTGATCAACACGGATTTATCCGATTTCCCATATTCCATCCTGATTGCCTAAGATTGGCTTCCAAAGTTTGCAGGATTGGTCCGTTATGAATAAAATGCCTCAAATCATGAACGCAGCTTGCGATTTCCGTGAAATTTCACAAGCACATTTCTATTAGGCCGAGGAAGAAATGCCACCCTTTTCACATTGGCCTGTTATAGTGCCACCAGCAGGTCTAATTTTGCAAAACACATTTTTGGAACAAAATGCCTCAAATCATGAATGCAGTGTCCGATTGCAGTGAAAAGCCCTTGAACAAATGGCACCCTTTTCACATTGGCCTATTATAGCGCCACCAGGAGGCCACAATAACGTACCTGACCTGGCGGAGACCTGTGCTCCGAGGAGCACTTTTTCTAGTTATGTTCTGTTATCTGGCTACAAAATATAATACAACATTCATCCTCAATTTTTCTATATAGGTTGAATTCACCAACCTTCCTTGCCATGGACTGAGTGGGACTGAATTGTATGAACTGGATTGGACTGGATTGGACTGGATTGAAAGTCTGGACTGAAAGTCATTCTGCTGTGAGTACAATTTATACTGTAATATCCTCCCATTGATCCAGTAATCTGTAAGAGGTAAACTCAGCAGGGGGGGAAATATTTGTTTTCTCCCCATGATTGGAACATACTCAGGCATCCTTTGTTGTAAAGTACTCCCCCACCCCCCACCCACCCCTTCCCCGCACTGCTGGTGCCCCCATCGCAGCAGAGACAAATGGATGCATCATCAGCCTGTGCTAAAAATAGATATGTGACACACACAAACACAGCACAGATAAACACATGTGCGCACACGCACACACACACACACACACACACACACACACACACACACACACACACACACACACACACACACATAGAGTTGAACAAATATGCACAAGCATACACATACACAAAGTCATGCAAACATTCTCATGCACAGTTCAACACAGCAGACGTGGATACTAGACAGGTGGGAAACACTTTGCACACACACAAACATAACAAATGAGGAGCTCACACACACTCAAGTCAGTGGTCAGTGGACAGTACAGTATATATGATATTAGTGTGGACAGTAGGGGTCAAACATCAAAAGAGTTGCTGGAGACAGAGAGGATGTGCACAATTTATTTTCTCCGATTCTACGAGACCCCCCTTCGTCTTTTAAAGTGATCGCCGGGTGGATCGTTGTGAAGAAATATATTCTATGATGACCCTTATGGGAGTTAAATGAACACTCACGCACGCACGCACACACACACACACACACCGACACTAGGGGTGGGACGATATATCGATATCGCGATATATCGCGATACTTTCTCCCGCGATAAATAATCGATATACTGCTGAAAAAAATCGATATTGAAATTAAACAATGTGATACGTTGTTTTTCCGACTCTGTATTTGTGTAATGATGATTTTGAACTGTTTGGTACTATTTTATGTGTTTATGAATTGAATACAAGGACTATCGTGATATATCTTTGGTGAAATTTCATGCAATATATCGTGATATCACAATATATCGAATATCGGGATATTATTGTTATCGAGGGCCTAATATCGCCACAGATATCGTATCGTGAGATACCCATATCGTCTCACCCCTAACAGACACCACCCTGTCAAACATGAATATGGGCAGGCCATGTTTGTTTCCCTTAAATTATTATTAATTTATTTTTTTCCAAAATAGAAGATCTATAAGCTCACAAATGCATCGTGTTGTGCATCATATGACTTCATATGACAAAGTAGAAAATAGGGCTTAAGTGGTCCTGGGAAGCCCTGTTTGGCAGTGTGGTGGTCTTATTTTTTATTTAACAGATTAGCAATGTAAAGGTCACAATTCCAATGGGAGAGAAAATGCATTTGCATCCCATGAAAGGGCACACTGGTGTGAAGGATGCAAGCCTTGACCAGCAAAGAGGGGTTTCATAATACTGCATGCAGGCAACGCTGCTTGATGGTCACACATGCACAATTACAGGCCGAAGAACACACAACACACACATACAGTACATGTAGGTGAAATGCACACACATTAATAAACACACCTTGAAACCTATACATGTCATACTATACACTACGTACATTAAAATACACACGCACTCACACCACACACACACACACACACACACACACACACACACACACACACACACACACACACACACACACACACACACACACACACACACACACATTAACACAGACACGCATACAATGCATACATTAATAATATCATTGCTCCTAACTACAGTACACACATACAGTAATATATGTGGGTTAGCACTTGTGCACGTGTGAGGCGTGAGCCGTGAGTTGGCATGCACAAGCTGTTTGGTCACACAATCCTCTCTCGCCTTCTCAGCTCTTCGTAACGCGAAATGTCAGAGGCGGTCAAGAGTGCAGCAACAGTTCAAGTGTCATGTGACACCAATCTGGGAACCCATCGGCAAAGAAAGGAGAAAAAAATCCTGAATCTGTCTTGAGAGATTATGTGACACTGACATGGGGCAGTGAACAGAAAAATACTTTTATCCCTGTTCAGCTTATGTCCTCTGAAGACAACTTCTTGTAACACTCTACTACGTGACATGCCCTCAGTGGGGGATTGAATCATCACCGTGGCAGTGTAAATGCCATGGTTTACCCACAGAGGTACGACTTGCCACTGTGTAGTAGAGCATGCGTTCCCAAACTTTTCAGGCCCAACCCCTCAAAAAAATCATATTTGAACTGGGGCTATCCCCCACCCTGACAAACACTTGGAATTGTACGCATTACATTTAGTTTGACTCGGTTCCACAGATAAATATTGTGAAAATAGCCGAACTACAAGCTTGCACTGTGAGGCATCACTTGCATGGAATCTTCAGGCCCAGCGGACTTTCCCCCCGGTCCACTGCAGTTCAGTCCAGCCCAGTCTAATCCAGTCCAATCCAGTCCAATCCAGTGCAGTCCAGTCCAATCCACCGGCAATCCAGTGTACCCATGGCGCACATCCACCCAAAAATGTGTCCCAAGCAACTAAAACTTTTCATTGGTCGCACCAGCATACCTTACATTTAGCAGGTCTGTCTATGAATGTGTACAGTATGTGTGGGTGCACATAAATTAGATGCTGGTGCACGCCACCTATATGAAAAGGTTAGGCACACCAGTGCAATCAACTAAAAAGTTAGTCTGGAGCACTGCCGAGTGTTCAAATTTTCTTTTTCCGTTTCCATTTTTTTTGGTAGAAGGGACGTCACAGAATCCCAAAATAGACCAAAAAGTAAGGAAAAAGTGAAATGTCATTATGCAGGCCCTTTAATATTCTGTTCCCGGGGTGCAGTTCAGTGGCTGCCCACTAATACTTCAAATGGGTCAAATTCAGAGGATTAATTTCCCCACAGGGTTCAACTTATCTTGCACTGAAACATTTTTACAGTTAGACAAAACAGTATGTATATTGAATGCATTTAAAAAACAATATGTATCTGCCAGGGACAGAATTGTTCTTTGTAGAATTTGCGCTATATCTGTAACAATATATATATATGGATAAAGTAAGAAATAATTTAAACAGAAAGCAGAATGAATCTTTAGACCGAGTTGTTATTTTATATGCAATGCAATACAACACTTGTTTTACAACAAACAACAATCCATCACAATTTTAGGAGATAGTCTCAATGCTAAATATACAAGTCAGCACAGTCGGCTATTGATAACCTGTCTTCGAGCAACAGATTTGTTTTTCCCCCTCAGAACAGCACTCCTTGCAAATGTCAGGGTGATAAATTATTCATACTGCAAATTTGTTAGGCAATTCACAGTGAAAAGACAATACAGTTAGCTAGTATTCAGCTAGTGGGAGCAGTTGGAGGTTCTTCACTGCTGAGAGAGTGGGATGGGAGAGTGAGAAACCGAGAGGGAAAGATAAATGGGGTATTTTTATCACAGTACATTTGCACAAACGTAAAATTTGTCCTCTGCATTCAACCCATCCTATTAGGAGCAGTGCGGGCGCTATTAGTACAGCACCAGGGGGCAGTTAGGAGTTAAGTGTCTTGCTCAGGGACACTTCAAAACATTGTAGACCGGGCGGGTAAGCAAATCGGGAGTTCCCAGACGGCCTCTCCAGCCACTCAGCTATGGCTGCCCCCCATCAAACCATCAGAGAGGAGATATGGAAGTGGTAAGAGAAATAAACAAGAGATAAAGAACAAACAGGGTTCATGTGAGTCTGAGTGGTGAACACTTTCAGCATTTTTTTCGACACCAACAATAATAATAACAAATATTGTTTATAACCGGCTACTGTGTTGGTCTCAAGCGGAAGAGTGTCACAGTGTTAATGATATTTTATTCCCACCATGTTTTCTTAATACCGCCATGGCCAATTGCTTTCCTAAAACAGTGGAAAATACTTGTTGCCAGACCATTGCCTGTTCAGTCTGACAGATACTGTAAGAAGAAAACAAAATTAGAATTTTCCAGACAATCGCCCCAAGTGCAGATCAACTGAAATAAAACTAGAGACAGCTCTGATGAGCTGGAACGTAATGGGCCTAATGACGGAGAGCCTAGTTTGCCCAAGTGCACCTCACAAAAATGACTTGTGTCTGTGGAACTAATGTACATAGAACATAGATTATCTATGAAAGTATGAATGTGCAAATGCCTCTGTCCTGTCTGTTTTATTATATACTATATAACTGTTCTGCCCCCACTGCCAAATGACTGACTGATTGTTTGGTAGATTAGTTGGTTAATTGGTTAATTGGTTAATGTGTTGATTGGTTGATTGGTTGATTGGTTGATTCATTTATTTTTCAATAATCAATCAATTAACCTTTGTCCTACAGCGAATAGTAAAAATAGCCAAGCTACAAGCTCACATGCATCATAGTATGACATGTTTTGAGCATTTCTTTTACATTTTATATTTCGAAAATGTTCCTATATGACATTCCCAAAATAGGAATGCCAGTGTTAAATTGGTTACATTACTAAAGTATGGATTCCATTTCCAGGACACGTTACAGACACTCCTTTCGTTGAAAATACACATTTTTTGTCGAGTGAGACTTTGTCGAGTGAGAAGGGGTTGTGCGGTGAAGTATGAATAGACTTCAGATAGTCTAAGTTCAACTCCCCTGACAGCAAGGCCTCATGGCAAGGTGGACATTGCAATTACTAGATCCTGTCAAGGAGAACTAGGTCACCATAGCTCTCACTGCCTACTGCGTGTGTACACTCTGTCCCTGAATGTCATGCTTTGCCATTTTCTTCAACATCTCCCCACAATGTGAAATCCTGAGTGTTCATTTAACTGTGAGAGTGTAAAAACATGTTTTAATACTTCCACGGTTAAATATTTCATTTATAGTGCGGTAAGTACTGTAACTTTGTTCTTCTGATCATAGTGTCATTGTGCCATAACTCAGAAAATAAAACTGAATTGAATCATAGTGTGCAACTGTGCATATGTGTCTACAAATACAATGTCTCAATTCAATTTTATTTATAAAGCGCCAATTCACAACACAAGTTATATCTCATGGCACTTTTCATATAGATCAGGTCGAGACCATACTCTTTAATTTACAGAGACCCAACTGTTCCCCCATGAGCAAGCACTTGGCGACGGCAACAAGGAAAAACTCCCTTTTAATAGGACTAATGGGGATAAGAGGGTGGCGATCTGCCTTGACCGGTTGTGTTGAGAGAGACTGTGTGTGTGTGTGTGTGTGTGTGTGTGTGTGTGTGTGTGTGTGTGTGTGTGTGTGTGTGTGTGTGTGTGTGTGTGCGTGTGCATGTGTGGAGAGAGGGAAACAGCACAGCACCAACAATAATAACAATACCAACTAATAATAGTCCTCAGAAAATACTTGCTCTTTACACAGTTAGAAATGATATCAAGCCAGATTTTCTTCCATCGGAACACAAAATGTGCCCACTGTCCTTCAGGGCAAATCAATAGCCCTATTTTGAAATCTCTTTAATCAATATAGCACATCGTTGCTGTCGGGTGGAAGCCTCATATGTTCCGACACTCCACACCAGGTCTTTAAAAATGCAGTGTGTATACAGCAGGGATGAAGATGAGAGAAATTTAAAAATACAGCTGTGGATTGATTGAAGCTGTGGATTGGACAGAGAGAGATTGCATGGCATGGCCCCCCACTGTGGGGGAGAGGGATAGTGTGAGAGGAGCAGAAAGAGAGATTGAAATGTGGGGATAAAAGACACTCGAGCAGCAAATTTAACTTCACTTGTACAGACCACACGCCTGTGAGTTTGAATACAACCCACGTCTTGTCTGGTCTGTCCCTTCTCCTTATGCCCTTGGTTTCTTATCTCTCTACACTCTCCTATCTGAAATAAAGCGTACATAAAAAAGTACATCATGAATACTCTTGTTGCGGTGTCTCGGTAAAGCACTTGCCCACCATCTGGCCTCACTTCCCGACAGTGGTGTAAAGTAACTCTTAAGTACATTTACTCAAGTACTGTACTTGAGTACAATTTTGAGGTATTTGTACTTTACTTGAGTATTTCCAATTTCCAATACTTTTACTTATACTCCACTACATCTCAGAGGCAAATATTGTACTTTTACTCGACTACAAATATAACAAATATAACATTTTGATGTGTGCGGCTTCATTCACAAACTGCACACATGTAGTAGTAATTTATGGGACTACCTCTTTTGTTGCTTTGTCGCCCAGATTGCGCCTAAACCGTAACCTTTAACTTCACAAAAACTATGCATAAACCTATAAGCTTATCGGAATCGGTAGTTCTTTGCTTGCTTTCACATAGCAAAAGTAGAATGACAAGGTGTGAACCTGGCTACGGTAACGTCAAACCTATATGTGTGGCTCCTCTACCCAGTCAGCCACTGTCTGAGTGGCTGATAACATTTTCTTGGACTCTACCTGCAAAATAGAAACTCTGATGAACTTTCAACACAAGGTCAGGGAGAGACACGGACATACCAAGCCTGAGGTGCAGTGAGGACGTGGCACCTCACAGCATGACAAATACAGACACTGGCATTTCAGTTTCACCATTATGGACTCTTCTCTCCTCTGTCCTCTCTCCTCTCTCCTCTCTCTCTCTGTTTCTCTCTGTCTGTGTGTGTGTGTGTGTGTGTGTGTGTGTGTGTGTGTGTGTGTGTGTGTGTGTGTGTGTGTGTGTGTGTGTGTGTGTGTGTGTGTGTGTGTGTGTGTGTGTGTGTGTGTGTGTGTGTGTGTGTGTGTGTGTGTGTGGGGCTCTCTCTCTCTCTCTCTCTCTCTCTCTGTCTCTCTGCCACTGTCTCTTTCTTGCCATCCATGCGAATGTCTGCAATTCCAGAAAGAATGACTCATTATTATTGACATCGAACGACCCAATCCCTTCATTACTTTATCGGTCCATGGCGGTCTACTTTTTCTTTTATGCTCAGGGACTGTTTGGAGTGAGCAAAAACGAAACATATCATTTGAAGCCTTCTCAGTACGTGTCCATTTTCACACACTCCGAGTTAAATCAACACTCAGGTTGGACGGTCACAAATGACCGTCCAACTCTCTGTTGGACGGTCATTTTATGAGCCGTTGAAGACATTCCACCTGCACTCAGAATGTTTACAGGTGGAAGAGTTTGAGTTTTTTTGTACAAGGAGTTGTTGATGTGAGATAAATAAGTAGGCCTAACCATTTTTAATTTAAATTAAAATCGATAAAAAATGAACAATGAAAATGAGAGATAGATGTGCTGGCTAGATAGTTATTCCCACTGTTGCTGTGAGCGTGTGTGTGTGTGTGTGTGCGTGTGTGTGTATGTGTGTGAATGTCTGTCCATTTGCCTCTTTGTATACGATACGAGTGTGTGTTTGCTTGGTGTATATAGGTTACAGTGTGCTATGAATAAAGGCAACATATAAATGGAGTGAATAATGAACGAGGCTGACAGCTGGCAGGTGGAAGCACATATGGAAATGTCAAATAAAGAAAGTGATGTGAAGGAGTTGACGGCAGTTTACATTGTGTAGTCAGCCTTTGTATCATCAGCATGACACATAAACACACACACACACACACAAACACACACAGAAAGCACGGAAGGTTACTGTAGACCAGTGATATTCAACTGGCGGCCCGCGAGCCAAATTCGGCCCGTGGGGAGTTTTCTTGTGGCCCTGGAACACATTCCATTTTGAAGACATTTTTGTATAATACTCTTAGATGGTTGGTTGTACAGGATGACCATTTTGATCATTTCTTTATCATAACCGTTAACCAAAACTTGTTAATGGTTCATAATTAAGGGGCCATTGTTTGCTATAGTACAACATGATGCCCATTGTTATGTGCTACAGGTCCTATATAGGACAATAATGGACATATTATGTCCATTTTGATGACATACTGCTTCATACTGCATTTACGCATTTTGATGTTTGAGAGGATAATATCTGTGCCAGACCTTTATACTGCACAGGTTTTGATCTTTGATTTGAAAATACGAAGTAGGCATTTCATTGTGTCCTTTGCTCCGGACCCTGGCATGGAAGGGTCTTTGTGAGAAGAGTAGTGGAGCCAAGCTGGCATGGTGAAAATATTTCCGTGTTTGTGTGGAAACGTTTTGGGGTTTTGTTTATTTTTGAGTACATGGCTGATAAGGGCACTGCTCTTATGATGCGTTTCATCAGCAATCTGTTGAGAGTCACAGCATCATGACATTCAGCCGGGGACGCTCTTGAGTGATTGAATAAAACAACAACTGTGTAAGAGCTAATGGATGTACATGGAGAATTATGTCTTTGATGTGCCACCCACAACTCAGACATAGCTGCAAATCGATGGAGATGGAGTGTTAAACCACTTCACCGACTTTCAGCCTATATAATTGGTCCTCACTATGCTCATTATAAGATTGGACCATTTCTGTCTACTTTCGCCTGACTTAGAAGGAAGGCGGAGAGTCAATGTACACATACATCACACCTTAAAAGTCAAAAGGTTGGAGGAGAGAGATGTGGGGGTGATGTTATCTCTCAGCGACAGGTTAATGGAGTGATTATTCAGTCAGCACACTGAGCTGCCAGCGGGTCAGACTGCAGTAGTTCATTTTATTATGCCAAGCTAATTCCTAATTCCAGCATGCTTGATGAAGGAGAAGAAGGCTTAGTCTCTGCTGTAGTAAACTGTGCTCCCCTTTCTCTCCCCAGCCATACCTATGTTTCTGATCAAATTCAGTCAAATGGTACAGGGGGGATCATTTGCAGCTTGTACATTGAATCTTTTTGAAACATTTTAACAACACAAATATACTGTATGGGGGTCCCTGGCACAAAATATTGAGGTTACTTCTTGATATGAAAACGTTTGAGAACCACCGCAATAGACAATCCATTATGTTATCGGGTCTTGTCTAGACTGTATGTCCCGGTAATAAATACAGTCAGATGCTTACAGTTGCAATGTGTGACCGAAAATACGAACAAATGTGTCAAGAGTGGGAAGATCGATGCTTCACCATCAATATCCTTTTGCTCAAGACCTTGTCACACATTTTATTCAATATATATGCTTTTTTGTGAAAAATTAATGTAGCATTGATTTCATTTTGCAGAATAACACAGTCTAGACTCCGTCTTGGAACGGTTATTACCAAGCAGTAATCATTACTGACTACGTGCTTACATTTTGTTTTCTCCCCCCAAAAAATGTTTGTTAAACCAATAACAAACAATTTTGCCACCTGATTACATTCAGAGACTGAATATATGAACGTTCGAAAGAACGTATATGAATGTGCAATTTTGTGCAAATTGCAGGCTTTACGGGTAATTTAACTAACTTTATTGATTCGACACCTTAAAAATCCACCTACTGCTCCTTTTAGTCCATTTTATCCTTAGTCTCATCATCTTCACTTCAGTGATTTTAACCCATTCAATGCGGGTAACGCATCTCGTGTCATTTTAGATTTCTTTGGCTATTCAAAAATAGCAGATCTACAAGCTCATAGCGCGGCACCGAGTGCCGCGCTATGAGCTTGTAGATCTGCTATTTTAGAAAAATCGTGAAAATGTGTGCAAATCTTTGAATATATATTCTTTAAAGTGAACATTTGTTACTCAAATATTTGCTTCAAGGGGTCCCTGGAACAACATATTTTAAACTGTTCACTTTAAAGATTTATTCAAGATTTGCACACATTTTCAAGATTTTTCAAAAAATAGCAGATCTACAAGCTCAGTGCGCTATGAGCTTGTAGATCTGCTATTTTTGAATAGCCATAGACATCTAAAATGACACGAGAATTGTTCCCCGGACTGAATGGGTTAGGTTGCAAGATACACCTGCTGTCAAAACATAAGGTATGAATAGCATCTTACCATCAATAATTCAAACACCTGAAGCTGTCAGTCAATAGTCGTTGGGTTAGTGCTGGTATTTAGCTCCCCTGATCCCTCTAATGAGCCCATCAGAGACATGGGGATGGAGGGACAAGCTTCAGACACACACACACAGATCACCCACCATACACACACACACACGCACACAGACGCAACGCGCTTTCACACACACACGCGCGCGCGCACGCACGCACGCACGCACACGCGCACACACACACACACACACACACACACACACACACGCACACGCACGCGCACGCACGCAGATCACCCATCATAAACGGGCACGCACACAGACGCACACGCTTTCACACACACGCACGCACGCACGCACGCACGCACGCGCGCGCGCACACACACACACACACACACACACACACACACACACACACACACACACACACACACACACACACACACACACACACACACACACACACACACACACACACACACACACACACACACACACAGAGATCACACAGCATACATTTTAACAATGTATTCATGTCCTGATAGAAGAATACGGTAGGCTACATCCACAGGCACTGTCATTTTTGTTGTTGTTTCTTCCATATTTGGACATAGACTAATGGCTTGCCTGCATGTAGGCAGTAGTGACATTCTAAAATGCAGAATTTAAGTACACAACAGCTGCTAGCATAGACAACAAGGCCAGTAATTTGTAAGACCTGTAATTCATTATTTCATGTTTAATTAACCACTGGGGGAGTGTGGGAATTTGTGCATGTCCCATCTACACTTACTTGCAGTGCCAGAGTTTTCAAAACAAAAGGGTCAGAAGTGTTTTCAAATGTCTCAGTTTTTGGGGGTCAAAAACACCTGATTAGTGTAGATGATATGCAGTAGGTGCAAATATAGGTGCAAACATAGCAAAAAGGGCCTTTGAGTTTAGTTCCGTTTATTTAGCACATTGTTATAAAAACAAAAATAGAAACATAGTTTCTATTACCAGAGTTGGAATGCTCACCAGAGTGAGCCCCATCTGATGTGATGTCTCACCAAATGTCTGTCACACTCTATGTTTATTTGGCCTTGGTTGTCATGCCTGCCGAAGTGTGAGCAGACCGAGCAGACCGACGAGGCAGGACGGGTCATGACAGAATAGGACAGGACATGAAGAGAAGGATGTGTGTCTCGAGTCTAGAAGAACCTAAGTGGCGCAGAATTCTTAGACGCATCTGATGTTATATACACTACTCAAGGACCTGTGTGTGTGTGTGTGTGTGTGTGTGTGTGTGTGTGTGTGTGTGTGTGTGTGTGTGTGTGTGTGTGTGTGTGTGTGTGTGTGGTGTGTGTGTGTGTGTGTGTGTGTGTGTGTGTGTGTGTGTGTGTGTGCAGAGAATGTTAGAGAGGCAGGGGCTAAAATTCCCTAAAAGGGCACTTTTGGAAAGAAATAGCAGAAATAGCGAATCTACAAGCTCACACTGCGTCATGCTGCGACACGTTGAGAGCTTGTAGATCAGCTATTTTCAGGGCACGACCCGCACTCTTTAGCTACTGAAGATACGGCAATACTTTCAACTCAAAATGCTGCGTTCAAGTTCAGGAGACTTCGGAAAAAGGCAATTCACCTTGATGCTGCCTTCGGGTGTGGCATGGAAAGGAGGTCATTTGCATTTCTTTCACCATAGTAAGTGCTGCATTCATGGTCTGGAGAGGCCAGATTATTACAGACGGGTAAAAGGGCAGGGGCCCCCTTTGATGTCTATGTGTGCACATGCCTGTGTGTGTGTGCGTGTGTGTGTGTGTGTGTGTGTGTGTGTGTGTGTGTGTGTGTGTGTGTGTGTGTGTGTGTGTGTGTGTGTGTGTGTGTGTGTGTGTGTGTGTGTGTGTGTGTGTGTGTGTGTGTGTGTGTGTGTGTGTGTGTACGCACAATGATCTTCACCTCTGATGGTCTCATTAAGAAGAGCTTGAGAGATGGATCTCTGACATTGATCAATGTCATAACACACTTTGAAAAACAAGATCAAGCTGAAGTACCGCTCACTAAGCCTGGCAGTGACTCTGCTCTGATTGGTGTTTCTTTTTTCAGTCAATCCAGAAATGAAAAGGTTCTCAATAAATATACGAATGTCAATCTACTCATGTCAATCCTCAGTGTTCATTTGCTCTGAACTTTCAGTAGAAAAAAGTCCTTCCCTGTCTGACGCCTCTAGTTCATCTACTATGTACCTTTCATGTTGTAAGTGGATTTAGTCAATTAAATCAATAGCATGGTCCAAACATGAGGGTGCAAAGCAAATTCCATGGCAATCCAGACAGAAGTTTTGAAGACTTCTTTTTTTGGGACCAGTGTGGAATGGACTGACTGATTTAGTTTTATCAATCACATCAACCCTAACATCCCTTTTCTGTGCATGTCATAGGCGAACATTTAAAATAGGAGAACAATCGCAGAAAATAGCCAATCTACAAGCCCACAACGCATCTTGTCATGTTGTGGGCAAATCTCTAAACCATAGAGATTTAGTTTAGAGGGCAAAAAGGAGTGGGTCTAGTATAGTCCCCTGGGGGACCCCAGTCAACAAAGGGTGTAAGTGGTTAAGATGTGACCATTCTGTTCAGTGAATTTCAAGCTGATTTACTTTAATTGAAAATTGTATTGCTATTAGTATTATGCTATGAGTTTAAAGTTAGTGTCTGCTAATGAAAATGCCAAATGTACATGAATTAAAATAAAGATGTCTATTAGTGATAATAATTTCGTATCTGCCTGGATCACAATCCTGTCTCACATTGTGTTATCACACATCTCTGATTCATTATTATAGCTTATATCATTATGTCTTTATAGAATATTGAAACAAGCTGGATGAAATAAAGTAATGATTAAAGACTATTATGCATCCGTCCTGCTCAATACTCATCAAAGTCAATGTGACCATGACGTACTATTAGAGGTAGCTATTGGTTTGTGTGTGTGTGTGTGTGTGTGTGTGTGTGTGTGTGTGTGTGTGTGTGTGTGTGTGTGTGTGTGTGTGTGTGTGTGTGTGTGTGTGTGTGTGTGTGTGTGTGTGTGTGTGTGTGTGTGTGTGTGTGTGTGTGTGTGTGTGTGTGTGTGTGTGTGTGTGTGTGCGTGCGTGCGTGCGTGCGTGCGTGCGTGCGCGTGTGTGTGCACGCGCTACCCGGAGTCCAGAGATGAAATTGCAATTACACAATGTGTAATGACTTAATCATCATCTGCTTTGACCTCATGAATTCATCATCATGTGGGGCAACCTCATTACACTTTGCTTTGACCTCCTCATCACACCAACATGATAAACCATTTCCTCCTATAGTGTACCGACTCTACACGACTGCCAGTGATTGGATAGCATCACATTAGTACTGGGCACAATTCCCTACATACAGTACTGTAGCTCTCAATGATTTCAGTGAGTGAACAGCAAACATGTGTTAGGAGGTACGATACCAAAGCAATACCCTAAGAGACTGGTTTACAATTACAATGATTTATTGAACAGCTAAATGGCCTATAAAACCCTTAGCTATTCTAAAATCCCTGTAAACCACAGCCTTGTGTGGCTTATTGCTTTTATAAAACGGCTACCAACAGAAACATCGTTAGACATATCCCAATTAAAACAGCTTTTAAAAACAATTTCACTGCAAGAATACGTGGTCCTGAACAGCTTGCACAAACAAGGATGTTGCAATGCAAATGTATGGACGGATGGTGAATATCGTAAACACGCCACTGTAAATGTGAAGTGAATCAATATGAGCAACTGCAAGGCTACTTCTCGCCTAAAATGTAATCAGAAACTGTTTTTGTAAAAGAATTGGATATTTTGAAATCATTTGTTTGGTGCAATAATACTGATACATGCTGTCACAGGTGTGTCGCATATTCTACAGCAGCTTTGAATGTGACTCAGCCAATCATACTCAAGGACCAGAACTATAAACGAAACTAAAACTAAACTAAACTAACTTGTTTATTTTATAAACAAGCATTTGAACTCAGCACACTGTCAATTACAGTGATTCTTTGATTTAGTTGGTTGTGGTTGTCCCTCATGGTACTGTACAATACAATACTGCTACAATAGCACTCTGGAATGGTGTACCTTTCACTTTACACTGTAAAATCTTGTCATGGGCCCGTACTAGTCCATTCGGTTATATTTGTACACTCTTGAGTTACAAATGGATACATTAAAACATGAGTAGTGAGTGGAGATGGTGATTGTGCACAGTGCACTTATAAGCTGCCATTTATTATCCAAGGAGTACCAATAGTGTAGTAAAGAAAATGCAAGATTTTACTGTAATGTTGGGGCTGACTCCATAACTTCACAAAGTCTTAAACAACTCAAATGTTGTAATGCTGAGTCTCCTGTCAGCCGTAGGGGTGTGTGAGTCAGAGGGCCATATGGCTTAGCCACATGCACTCAACAATACTCTGCTAACGTACCCTCTGCCTCGAGTGTGACAAAAGGTCATGTGTTTATGAAAGATGTATGATATTCTGCATGCTGTACAGTTGTACTGTAGCACTTAAGCGTTGTTGCTGATAATCATGATGATGAATTGAGTACAATGGACCACAATAGAAACAATTAAGCCCCCCCCGGGCTTTTTGTGTTATCCTTTTAGCATAGTTTTATTACTGTACTGCTGTACTGTTTTCAAACTGCTTTGAAAGTATCAAACATACTTCCTGTGCGTGTGTGCGTGTACACGACTGGTTACAATAGAGACAGTATGTGCCTATTGCGTGTGTGCGTGTGCACGCGTGCGTGCGTGCGTGCGTGCGTGCGTGCGTGTGTGTGTGTGTGCGCATGTGCATGTGCGTGTGCGTGCGTGAGAGAGAGAGAGAGAGGTGGGGGGTAGACATACTGCTGTGCTTTGAATTTTAACACCTGCTACATGACGCAGGGGAAAAACCACTGTGTCGAGAAACTGTTTTAAACAATCTGCCATCTGTTCCCACCTGACTCTGACAACCCCTGTGTGTGTGTGCGTGCGTGCGTACGTGCATGCGTGCGTGCGTGTCACATACTACTGGTCCTTAAATGATATTTCTATTTTGCAGGTATTAGAAGAACCGGGACAAGTTCGGACGACACTGAACAAAAACAAAATGCTTTCATCATTGTTAGCTCTGCTACGGACCTTTACAGAGACGTAAGTAAATGTAAAAACTATTTTCATTCATATGCTGAATTAATACTCATATAACATTGGAAACATTATGGCTTAATTTCAACAGAATTTGTTTCATATTATTTATGGCCATAGCCTTATTGTTAACAGAATATTTTGTTAACCACGTCATGAACCCTAGTGTCATTTTGTAGATCAGCTACTTACACTTATTTGCTGTGCAGCAGAAACAGGAGGGTGGCCTAGTATAGAGCCCTTGGGAATCCAGTCAACTAAGTATAGGGTTTAAGTGGTTAAATGTTTTTGGCACTAGGCCAGCATGGTGATTTGGCTGCCATTTCTGTTGCCTCTGACTGGAATTCGGGTACTGTGAGGACAATGTTACACAAGCCAAAGCTACTGTACCTACTGGCCTAGTGGATTAATATAAAATAACCATCACTGACCACACCGACACCGGAGCACTGCCCTCCCCTCCACACGGGGGCACACTTTGGTTGCTCCACCCCATTAACATCTGTCTACAGTGGGTTGGTGATTATCACATTAAATTGCTGCAATTCATCATCAGAGCCTGGAGTGCTTTCCCAGGGACACAGGCTAGGGGAAAAAGATGTTGTGTGTGTGTGTGTGTGTGTGTGTGTGTGTGCGTGTGTGTGCGTGTGTGTGTGTGCATGCGTGCGTACCAGCTTGTGAGGTAGGGAGGGAGTGAAAGAGAGCGGGGCGACAGAGACAGACAGTCAGAGAGAGCTAGCCTGATATCACGACTGAGTCGTGCGCCGAAAATAGCTGTTCTACAGGACAGGTGCACAACGAGTCGCATCGTGACGTGCTGTGAGCTTGTAGATCTGCTTTTTTTGGTGCACGAATCCGTCGTACGACAGAGTGAATGAAGCAGGCGTTTGGGGGTGGGGGGGGGGGGTGTAAAGGCCAGCGTTTGTGCGTGTGCTGGGACTTGTGAGGCAGAGAGAGAGAAAGGGAGTCATAAAGCTGAAATGGCTGCCGGGCTGCTGACTGAGCACGAAGCTTACCCAGAGACACCTCATCATCACCCTCAGCCCCCCCAGGCTGCACACAGAACAGGTGTCACGACTCAGACAGAGAAATAGATGATGATGGTGGTGCTGCTGGTTGGAGGAGGATGTCTTCATATACAGTAATGGCTCTTTCCCACTACAAGAACTAAGTGACCTGTGTCGTGCGTATTTCATGGGTTCTGGATTTATTTCCATACGCTATGGCTCGGGTTCAGATAAGGTTCTCAGAACCTCATTTGAGCCGTGCTCAGGAGGTGGTAACGTTCTGGGGAACCCAGAACTCAAAATGTATCATTTGTGAAAATAGTAGATATACACTATTTTCCCTTTTTTATGAGATTCTTTTAGGTTCTGAGTTACTCTTAGTAGTGGAAAAGAGCCATACGTTGTTGCTAGTACTGAATGCAGCAGAGGATGAAATAACACATTTTGAGAGCTACCGTGTTCAGTACAGCTCTGTGTTGTCATGTTGACAAGCTGGCAAGAGGAATGTATCCAATATTTAAATTTACAATTAGGCATTTACAGTAGACTTACAAGTGTGAGGTCAGAGTAAATGACATGAGTCAATAAACGACATTAGTTAAAGTTAAAGTAGATTGCAAAGAAAAACAATGTAATGTGTCAAAGAATCTAGGACAGCAGGTTAACTATTAAGTCTATTCATGTTGACCTCTGGAGCGCCAGTGAAACACTGGCGGGACTCTAAAAGAACACAATGATGTCTCAGAGAGACGTCACGAACGACAGGGGCGATGCGCGCCAGTGAAGGGCATATAGGAGCACCTGCTTCCCAAGATGCAATGATTCAAGTGGAGTCATCTGGGGCACGGTGTGTGTGTGTGTACTGTATGTGCGTGCATGTGCGCATGAACGCATGTGTGCGTGTTCTCTGCTTGTCTGTGTCTATACGTATACACACATTGCATGTGATGTGTATCCATCGAAAGCCTTGCATTGAGGATCCCACCTAGTGCTCAACACATTCGGAATAGGCAGCAATAATCAGTTTTCCATCAGCTTTATCCTGTTGTTCTGGGTATACGGAACAGATCAGGGATCACATGTGTTAAGAAGACAACCACCTTTCGTTCCATTCAGGCTATGAATCTGCGAGTAAAGTGAGTCAAATGTTTTCTTTGATTTACACCGTGGAGGCACAGGCACTTCTCTGCCGCAAAGGCACAGAAGTGAAAAACAACAAATGCACTGTGAAATCCGGTGTTCATTTAACTCTAACAGTGGACCTGTAAGGGTCCATTCGGTTACATTTCGACACTCTCAGAGTTGTGATAACGGTTGAAAATGCCATTCGTTGCTACAGCATCTATCCACACGAGTTGAGCCTATGTTCTTATTTTTCTTATCGAGCGTCTAAAGTGGATGAATCAGCAGCAGATAGATGAAGTAGTTGTTGGAGGCTGATCAGCAGTGAGGCAAGAGGCTGCAGCCATGGTTCATGTGCAGGTGTTTAGAGCCAGAAGTGTGTAATCACATCAGTTCAGGGAAGAGGAGGAGGAGGAGGTCAGAGCTGCAACTAATCAGAGGGAAGATGGCACTTCCAAACAGCAGAGATAAAGCAGCAGTGATTCTCTTCTTCTGTCTTTCTTTTTTTTCTCTCTCTGTCAGTCTATACTATTGTACTGGTCTATATGGTCTACTAACTGTCCTTCCTTGCTGATTTCTTTGTCTCTTTATCTGTCTTGATTCGTCATTGTGTCACTCTTTCTCTTTCTCTTTCACTTGTGTCCCGTGCTGAAAAAACTAAAATGCAAAAGTGGCCTCTTGGATACCCCCATGGTAGATACAACATGCCTTCCACAATGCCACAGTGTGATTAAGTGCCATAGGGTGCCCTTCCAGGAGAGGAAACATGATGTAGTGCCCTCCACGGTGCCCTTCCAGTGGAGAAAACATGATGCAGTGCCATATAGACTGCTCTACATGCTCCAAAGGCTGGCCTGCGTTCTCCTACATGTGAGACAATTATGCCCCCATGGGCCGCCTAAAAAAAGTAAATCTACCTATTTATTTACTTGTCAAAATGACCCTGTCAACCCAACACTTTCATTATGGATCTACCATGACTTTTAGTTGTGGTTAGGCTTGGGGTTGTGTCGAGAAAGGCTCAGTTTAACTTTAAGTCATTCATTTTAGATAAGGTTAAGGTTAGGGTTTGGGTTGGGCTTAAGGTTAGTTTAATGTAAAATGTATTACGAGTTTGAGTTCATTAGAATTATGCATACAATTATATTTCAAAAAAATTGCACTGTCTATTTCCCTGGCTTAAGGATAATTCCTTTTAACAGGTCGTTCATGAAAGTCCTTGTGGTCTTGTTTTTGTTTCCAATGAGAACCTGTGAGCAATTAGGGGTTAAGAGTCTTGCTCAGGGACAAATTTCATTTCATCGGCACATACGCTGGCCTGGCCTGGAATCGAACCTGGGGCAACCAGGGCCTCTGGCTCCCTAGGCGGGCTTACTAACCACTCAGCTATGGCCGCTCCCACTTCTTTTCTCTTTCTGCTTGTTTTTTTGTTTTTGTTCTCTCCTCAGATCAATTTCTCTTATACTGGCCTTGCTATTCTTTCCCTCCCTCTCTATTCCCTCTTTCTTAAAGATAACACCCTGAAAGCAACAGGGTTCTGTTTTCCGAGCCTGTCTAGAGTTCCATTGATTGAAGTTGTTTAGCAATGTGCTATTAAGATTCTAGGCTCTGTGTGTGTGTGTGTGTGTGTGTGTGTGTGTGTGTGTGTGTGTGTGTGTGTGTGTGTGTGTGTGTGTGTGTGTGTGTGTGTGTGTGTGTGTGTGTGTGTGTGTGTGCGCGCGCACACGCTGGCTGTGTGATTATCTAGTATCAGATGGAGCCAGTGTTGTATGGGTATTAAAGGAGACATTGCTGAGCTCCCAGTCAGCAGGGCGTCTGCTCAGCATAAGGATCTGACCATCTGTTAGAATATCTTTCTCCAGCCTGGCTCCATCTGAAAGACAATTGTGCACACTGTCTAGAGGGCATTTTCTTAGTTTAATCTTTGATCACCCTTAACCCATTAAGACCAGGAACGCATCTGTGTCATTTTTTATTTCTTTGGCTATTTCAAAAATAGCAGATCTACAAGCTCGTAGCGTGGCACTCTGTGCCGCGCTACAAGCTTGCAGATCTGTTATTTTTTGAAAAAAAAATCTTGAAAATGTGTATAAATCTTTGAATATCTATATATACAATTGGCAAACTGGATGTGTGCGTGTTTGTCTGCTAGGTTTCGTGTTTGTCACTTGCATGTTGCAGTTAGGTTTCGCTTTCGGTTTGCGTGTTGTTGCAGTTAGGTTTCGCTTTCGGTTTGCGTGTTGTTGCAGTTTGGTTTCGCTTTCGGTTTGCGTGTTGCCAAATCATGTGCGAGAAACAAGCACCTTTGTTGCAATGAACGTCTACACGCTCTACTGTCTCTGTCTCCGATGTGCGGGCCAGGCTACTAGACGGTCGGCCCGCGTAGCCGTGTAGTATATATACATTTTTAACTCAAATCTTTGCTTCTGGGGGTCCCTGGAACTAAATATTTTGAGATGGGGGCGTCCGCGGACAAATACAATTTTGGGTGGTCCTTGACATGAAAAAAGTTTGAGAACCACTTTATAGCAACACGTAAAAAACAAACAAAAAAACTGTTCGCTTTAAAAAACATAAATATACAAAGATTCGCACAAATGTTCACGGTTAAAAACAAATGTGCAGATCTACAAGCTCGTAGTGGGCACTCGGTGCCGCACTACGAGCTTGTAGATCTGCTATTTTTGAATAGCCCAAAATATAAAATAATGGTTATAGCAAAGAAATGGCACAGTATGCGTTCCCGGAATGAATGGGTTAACTGATTAATCTCTGTGTAACTTTTTTCAGTTGCTGTATTTAAAAAAATACATTTATAATGAAGCTTCATTGCGACTTTCTTCACTGCAGGGGATTTGGATGTGAATGATCAAAAGTCTGACCAGCATTGTGGGAAATGTGTCCTCTGAACATAGTCTCGCTGTGCCTGAACGCTAACGGCCCTCTATTTCACCAGAGGGCTTTCCGGCATACCCTGGGATGGCTAATGGCCGTGTAGAAAAGAAAGGAATCTATCCTTTTGAGGCATAAACCATCTAAAAAATGATGTTTTTTCTTCTTTAACGGACGCTGTACACTCCCTTCTGAGCTCCACTGGTTTTGATGATTTGAAATGGAAGCTTGACAGGGGAAGGGATTAGGAGGGACAGTAAAAAGCAAGCCAAACATTGTGGTGGTACACAATAAAACCCTCAGTGTTAATTGAACTCTGCAAATGGACCTGAAAATGTTTCAATTGTACACTCAGGATTTTCCATTGTACTGTCAGAAACATAACCATACTGTAAGTAAGTAAGTAAGTAAGTAAGTACATTTTATTTATATAGCACCTCTCACAGAGATAACTCACAAAGTGCTTAACATACGTTGAATAAAAACAAAAACAAGCAAGAAAACATTAAAAGCTATACAATTCATGTGCATCAACAACATAGACATAGAGATTATAACGAGACAGCAAATGCTTGTGCAAAAAGTAGAGTTTTCAGTTTGTTTTTAAAAATGTCCACAGATGGTACCTCTCTTAAGACTTGAGGAAGTGTGTTCCAGAGTCTCGCTGCAACCGCTTGGAAAGCTCTGTCGCCTTTGGTTTTTAAAAGGGTTTTTGGAGTCTTTATGAGCCCCTGGTCAGCTGACCTTAGGGCCCTTGGGGGCTCATAGGGCGGGACTAGATCGGTTAAATATTTCGGAGCCTGACCGTTCCGAGCTCTGTAGGTTAAAACCAAGACCTTAAAATTTACCCTGAGGTTAACGGGGAGCCAGTGCAGTGCAGACAGGACTGGAGTAATGTGGCATCTTCTATTTGACCTAGTGAGCAATCTGGCAGCGGCATTTTGAATCATTTGTAGGCGTTCCATGGAGGTTTTACTGAGACAGGTGAAAAGTGAATTACAATAGTCCAGGCGTGATGAGATGAATGCATGAATAATCATTTCGAGTTCCGGGTAAGTGACTATGGATCTGAGTTTTGCAATATTTCTGAGGTGGAAAAAGCAGGTGCGTGTTACAGAACTGATGTGGGTGTCAAGTTGCATGGTCTGATTAAAATTGACACCCAGGTTTCGGAGGTTGGGGCGGACATTCTGTACCTCTCAGCCCACAGCCTGCATCATTTCTGATTACTGAGCACAGTACCACCTAGAAGGAGTGAAGAGGGACAGACAAAATGAGGGAATGGAGAGAGAGAGAGAGAGAGTAATTAGGGGACCGTACCTATGTTCCCCGGGTCCTATGTTCCCCGCTTTCCTAGGGAGAGCGGGGAACATAGGACCTAACCTAAACCTAACCCTAACCCTAACCTTAGTGGGGGAACATAGAACCCGGGGAACATAGGGATGACCCCGTAATGAGTAATGTACTTGAGTACTGTACTTAAGTACAGATTCTGGGGATCTGTACTTTACTTGAGTATTCGATTTTTGGGATACTTTTACTTTTACTCTAGTACATTTCTAGGAAGTGTCACCACTTCTCCAGTTGACCCCCTTTTTTTGTTTGGACACTGACACAGGTCCTTACAGTAGTTAATCCATTGCCATATTACTGAGAAATGCTGTTAAAATAGGACCAGATCCAAGGGGAGGGCAGCTCTGGGGTGGTTAAGCTGGACGTATCCTTCGTACTTTTGAATACTTAAGTATTTAAAGGCAATGACTTTTGTACTCTCACTTGAGTAACATTTTGACTGAGCTACTTTTACTTGCAGTGGAGTACATTTGACCAGGAGTATCAGAACTTTTACTCAAGTACTGGGATCGATTACTTCGTCCACCACTGCAGTCCAATCATAGGCATAAAACATTATTTTGGCATCAGGACATCTTAAAGGATCACTTCACCCATTTTCAACCTATTTTCATAGAATTGGTCCTCACTAATGCTCATTATAAGATGTCTGCCTCGTGGATACTTACTCTGTGTCTCAGAGGAGTGCTGTGGACAGTTCAGAAACCTGCGTACCAGTGACACCATCGCATGTTTGGTCATTACAAACGAGATTTCAAACTTTTTTGTTTTGTTTTTATTAACGCAAGAACAATGTCTTCTATTTCAGTATGCTAACTTTCCAGGAAGAGAAAGGCTGTAGTTTCTATTAGCTTGGAATCGGGATCGATGATGCAATTTGTAGGCAGTTTTATGAACTGTAAATAGTGCCATCTATGAGTGAGGACTATTTATATGGTTTGAATTAAGGTTGAAAATGGGTGAAGTGCTCCTTTACCAACACTGTCTAGCTGCAACTTTTCTATCCACATCCACTTTTCAAAGCATTCACATTAAAACTTTTTAAAATCACAAATATTACAGATCTTTCCCATCCGAATGTATGCTTCGGAATTTATTGAGGCTGTTTAATAGCTGCAAAGCTTGGTGTTTCATTGATAAGCAGCATGACTTTGTCCACAGCAAACTGTATCTATATACTGTATGTTGATGGAGCATAAACCACAGTTAATCGCTGGTATTAATACCGTGTGGATGTCAAGTGGTGATTGTTATGGGTAATATTTTTGCTGAAGGACATGTTAGCACCTCTCTCTGTCTCTTTCTCTCTTCCCCTCCCTCGCTCCTCGTATAAACTAAGTTCGGGAGAACGTAATTAGAATTTAATCCATAACAATTATACTAGGTCTCCAAATCTCTGCTCACCAGTCTCTCGTGATAATATCCCAAATCAAATAATACTTATTTACCAAAACATGGAATCTAATTACCTCGCCATATTGAGCCACAAGGCAACACACGCAACTATGCAAAGAGGCATGCTGTGAACAAAGGCACCGAAGGATGGGTACACAGTAAAATCCAATATAACTTTGAGAGTGTAAAGACAGCTTCTATTCCGTGCCGTCTTCTATTCCCTCCTCTGTGGGGTGCATTCTTACACTTCCAGAGTTAAATTACAATGACAGAGGGGAGAATAGCAGCACCTCTCTCCGAACACATTTTACCTCAATGAACAATATTCTATCCCAGCGTTTATTTGTGATTTCATGCTCTCTGAGCAGCCAGAAAGGCCCCATCTCTCTCCCACGGCCATAACTTCCCTTGTTTCACAGACTTTAATAAATGATACCATCAGACCGGAATAATACCAGCCTGGGCTTTGATGGCCAGGATGCCAGGCAGGGAAAAGCAAGGGGATAAATTTAGCCCCACCACTCAATGAGCATTGATCACTCTGTTTACGGGCTGCGCCTGCACCATTTATGGGTTTTCCATTTCTTCATAAATATTTAAACTACGGAAATCTTTATTCCTTACGCCTGATTTATACGTAGTTGTGCACCGGTGTCGCGCGCCAAAAATAGCCAACCTACAAGCTCACAACGTGTCGCTTGTAGATTTTTTGGGTGCGCGGCACACACACACAAGTAGTAAAACTCAGGCTTAATGCCTCGGCCACAGCCTTTCATAGCTCACTCTGAGCTGGCCGCCTGGTCATTGTTTTGTATGCAAATGTAACAACAACCGATGTCCAGAGGGACACCCATGTGAGGGACTGCGTGAGTGACAGCCTCACTGCCTCCCGTTGCAGTCATTACAGCTGCCCCATTCACTGTGGTCCTACAGTAAGTCATCATACATGTGAAAGGGGTCTTTAAATTATGCATCGTTGTTTCCGCTGAAGTCTTGGAGTCTCTGCAGGTGGATTACTTTGTCGTCTTGACTTTCCTTAGCCGTCAGGTACTTGACCTCTCTTTAAAAAAAGAATGGGTGCAGAGATATCGATCTGCCTTAACTAGAATGATTTGTTAGTCTGAGAACACTTGATCAAATTTACAGACGTGTGTGTGTGTGTGTGTGTGTGTGTGTGTGTGTGTGTGTGTGTGTGTGTGTGTGTGTGTGTGTGTGTGTGTGTGTGTGTGTGTGTGTGTGTGTGTGTGTGTGTGTGTGTGTGTGTGTGTGCGTGCGTGCGTGCGTGCGTGCGTGCGTGCGTGCGTGCGTGCGTGCGTGCGTGCGTGCGTGCGTGCGTGCGTGCGTGCGAGCATGTGATGTCTCTCTCTCTGTGTGTGTATGTGTATGTGTATGTGTATGTGTATGTGTATGTGTATGTGTATGTGTATGTGTATGTGTGTGTGTGTGTGTGTGTGTGTGTGTGTGTGTGTGTGTGTGTGTGTGTGACACGGCATGCAGGACAGAACCTGACACACAGCAGAGATCACAATTTAATCGCAGACCATTATGAGACCAGACCATGTACAGTAAACATCAGTGGGTTAGTTCAACATCATGAAAACCAAACTTCTTTTTCAACCAAATTTATTTAACCTACAATTCATTCTCCCACAACTCAGAAACCCTTACTTGCTTACTTCTACACTGGTGTTAGTGTAGAAGTACAGCAACTAAGAGACAGTGGACATGAAACTGGACTGAGGGACCTGCTATCTCCTTCTCCTGAGATTGGAACAAAGGATACCAATAAACACACTGGAATGGTGACTTACCAGAAGCTGAGATGGGAAGAGTGTCATGGGCATACTCCACCCAGGGAAGCTGACCACAAAGTGGGATTAGATGACACCAGGCAGCGGAAGGTAACTTCCAACTCCTGGTTGACCTTCTCAGCCTGCCTGTTAAGTGTGTGGGTGAAAGCCACAAGACAGACTGATGGAAACTCCAATGTAAAAGCAGATCTTCCAGACCATCAAAGTGAACTGAGGGTTCTGGTCTGAGACTATGTTTGTGTTTTTTTTTTGACAGAAGGAGGGGTTCAAGGTTGAAGATACACAATGTTGAAGAGATTAAAGCAAGTATTAAGCCCCCTGTCGGGTTAGAAATCTTGGATACAGGGAGAAGTGAGTTTTTAACCTCAGCATTAAATTCTTCATCAGGGCCTTTAGGTCCTTATGGTGCTGTTTTCCTGGGGTTAAATGATGAATCATCAAGGATGGAATTGCAGATGGTATCGAAATGAGTGAGATGATCATATAATGATAGTACAATGATAATAATGGCTCTATCTCACAAAACCTTCTGAACTATTGTTGGAGACAGAATTAAAAACTCTAGACACAGGTAGACCAAATAAAAACATAAACAAGGAACATGTCAACTCAGATACTAAAGACAACAATATAAAACAAGAGAGTATGGCCCTGACAATTAGTGAGCCCAGTCAGTGAGAACGATAAATTAAAAGATGAAGAGATGAACATTCTGCACAAGACTGTTAGAGGTAGGCCTACAGCAGACATGAATATTAAAGCCACCTAAAATTAAAAATTAAAAACCTGTCATATCTGATTTGTATTTTTGATAGGAGCTCTGAGAATTAGAGAAAGAGCTTCGAAGGAGGAAAACAGCCCTAAATCCATTTGAGAAAGATCAAAATTATATTTGAAAAAGACAGCTGTTACCCCCCCACCCCATCCCGCCTTCTAAGGCTGGTGGAGAAAAAAAGAATAGCCAGGAGGAGAGGCTTCTATCAGAGGAGTAAAACACTCAGTTTATACCCACGATTCTTTTATCATAAAAATGCCCAAACTCTATGATAAAATGCAGTCATTACACACACATTACGTATTTAACAGTGATCTTACAGCAAGTAGCCCTGTCTTGAATACATTTGGTATTTTGTCATGAAGCAGTGGAGGAGACATAGGCTGGCAGGAGATGAGAATAAGATTGGATGGTGTGAGAGAGATGGCTTGCTGAACCCCTGATCCTTCTGTCACAGGTCACGAGAGGAATGATACTTTAAAAATAATTAATACATTAATACAAATTGCTGATAGAATACCCTGCTGCCAAACATAAAGTTTGCAGCCAATGATGAAGGCTAAAAAGATGACTAAAACCTTTACTGCTCTTTAAACGAGTATAGGAACAGGGCCAGTCTGGTAGATTTTTTTATTTCAAAGGTAGGGGATACAGCAGACATAGGTCAATCCAAACAGGCTAAGATACCAAAAGGGCAGGAAGATGACCGAACCAAAATAGCTAGGTCACTATTTGTCATATAAAAAAACGGGAAAATGCCAGAATCAAATAGGCTAGGGCTTTAAACAATCTGTCAGAGAAGACAGAGACTAACAGCATGGCTTATATGCAGGTCTAATTGCTAACGACTGACCTGACAGCTGTTTCCATTCAACAAACAGGGAAGCAGGGAAGGTCACACAAAGTTGTGTAAAGACAGAGTAGGACAACTGACTGCAATTTCAATTTCAACAGCAATTTCCAGAACATGGAGCTTCTGTTCAGTGCCCGGAAGTTAACAGTGACTTCCGGGCAGATTCATGTCTACATGAGTGACATGACAATCAAGTACTTTGGCCTTTCGTGGTGCCACTCTCTTTTCACGACTCCGAGGTCACATGGTAAAACTGTCAGGACAAACAACAATGACAGAAAACAGCTGACAAACGAACCAAGGGGTAGAAAGCCAGGGAAAGCTAAATAAAATCACAAGGAAATAACATAAATTAAAATGAACTGGCTCTTCTCCATTGGCGCATTCTGCACTGCAAACAGGGGTACTGCCAAAATGATGCAGTTGTATCTTGTAGTCTCAGTCAGCATTGTTAATATTTTAAACACAACATTTGTTTCTCAATAATCCTTAGTGCTGATCCATATTGCTTCATAATTATAGCATGGTGCTGACCTTACGCAGTGAAATCATCAGTGCTAATTAATCCATTTGTAACTTTGTAATTGGCCAAATTTTGGTTAACTTTTGTACACGCTCAGAGTTAAATTAACACTAAGGCTTTTACAGTGTAGACTGTTGCCAATGAGAACCAATAATTGAATTGGGGAGTCAAAGCACCTGGTTGTACATTTGCTCTCCATGTTAATTATGAACATTAATTGAGTTGTGTTTAGTCATTGTCGGTGTCCCTCCCCTGCCTCCCTGCATGGTGTCACATCCATCCATCTGTGCAGCCAGGCGAGCCAGCGCTTGCTGAGGTTGTGCCTTGCAGCAAACTCACGTGAATAATCATTGTCAGGATTGGATTTTCTGGGGGGAATGTCTCTGCTTTTGATATCCCCCTCTGGTCATTAATTTGTATGGCTGGTGGGGATACGTTTTTTCTTCTAGTCAGACTGAATTACATACTTCCCTTACTTTTCGTAAATGTGGATGTGCCTGATATTTTAATTAACATTATGTTAATCACATTAACGCCTGGTGTATTGAAAAATGTTTGAAATCTTGCCAAATTTGTCAAAACCTTTCCAAAACTTTGTGAGCTTGTATATAAAGAAATATATAGGGTTTAAGTGATTAAGGAAACGAATCCCCCTTGGTTTTTACTAATCGAACCCTAATAATTGTCACAGTGTTGCAGTGCGTGCGTGTGTGTGTGTGTGTGTGTGTGCGTGTGTGCGTGCGTGCGTGCGTGCGTGCGTGCTTGCGTGCGTGCCATAGGGCGGCAGTGGCTCAGGGGTAGAGTGGCCGGGTAGAGTGAACTGGAAAACCGCAAGGTTCCCAGTTCGATCCCGGGCTGGGGCGCTCCCCTTGAGTTAGTGTCGAAGTGTCCTTGAGCAAGACGCTGAACCCCTAATTGCTCCCGATGAGTAGGTTGGTGCCTTGCATGGTTTCCTCTGCCATCGGTGTATGAATGTGTGTGTGAATGGGTTAATGGCACAATCAATGTAAAGCGCTTCGGATAGAAGCGCTATATAAATGCACCATTTACCATTTACCATTTTGCGTGCGTGCCTGTGTGCATGCCTGTATGCATGCCTGTATGCATGCCTGTGTGCATGCCTGTATGCATGCCTGTATGCATGCCTGAGTGCGTGCACGCATCTCTTGTGCCTCATGCAATGACGTACTCCTCAGTGTATGGACAGTCAGTCAGTTGTGTGGAGGATTAACTGAATGAAGGAAGCCTTCCTCCCCTCCACTTCTTCTGCCCTCTGGGGAGGATTAGAGGAAGGCAGACTCTAATCAGAGTGCAGAGCAGGCTGACACACTGCTGGAGAGAGGGAGGAAAATGAAGATGGTGCGAAGGAAGGGAAGATAATAGAGCATAATAGAGATGAAGAGAGACTGATGGAAAGAAACGAGAGAGGAATAAAGATGGACTTGAGAGTGATATAGAGAAGGCGACTACATAGCAGAATCCTGAGTGCTCAGTTAAACTCTGAATTTAACTCTGAAAGTGTACATAAATGGATCCATTTGAAATAACAAATAGCATCTTTTTTTCTTTTTTATATAAAATAGAAAAATGAGGAACGCTTTTTAAGCTTTTTTTTTATTAACCAGCTGTGAGCAGTTTTGAAAGATGTGTGCTTCGTCTGGCAAGATAGATGAAACTCATCTCATGTACTGTAGTTCATACTATTTGAAAAATAGTATGAACTGGAAAAATCCATAATTTTACTTTTTTATTAAGTTTATTCTTAATTTAACCAGGCATGTCACTGGAAATGAGTGGGGGGGGGGGAATGTTTAATGACAGTTTAGTATATAAATATGTGCTTACAGTACATTACAGTAGTTTTTTTATATAGTCCAGACTTGGCTGGATCAGGCCCTTTGGCTGCGTCTGGCTCCAGCCTGCAGGCAGCATCACAGCATCCTACCGGAGCCACAATCTGTCACCTCCAGCCACAGCTACTGTAGTGCAGTAGAGCTCTGAACTGCTAGTCTCAGTCAGCATCGTTTATATTTTAAACACAACCCTTTGTTTCTGAAAAATCTTTGGTGCATGGTCCATTGCTTTATAATTATAGCATGGTGCTGACCTTACACAGTAAAATCCTCTGTGTTAATTTATCAATTTGTAACTCACCACACCCACCAACCTCCCCCTTATTTTATATTTTTTGCTATAGCTACCGTATGCTCCATACCTTCTAATCCCATAAGAGACAGTTTCAGGGCCTCAGACAGGTGTCTATTGACTAGAGGGGTGGATCTTAAAAAAATGTTCAATCCTCAAATACAAATACATAACTCCTTCTGCAGTGCATTACAATGTTACAAGTGTGCTGCCTATACAAAAAATAAGGTTTTCACATGGCAGTTCTAGACAGGGAACTTCACAAACAAATTTTGATTATACTCAGTATGACCAAATGGACCTGTGAGGCCTCATGTCACTCACCAATAATAGCAGATCTATAAGCTCACATCATGTCATGTGTTGTGAGCTTAGATCTGTTGAGTACTTTAAAATCGGTTGTGCCCGTTAGATCTGCTATTTTCAATTGTACGATTATAGATCTGCGTTAAATTAACACTCAGGATTTTACTGCGTAGTAAAACTAAGAAATGTGCCCATATGTCCGCTTACAAAATACTGGGTGTGTTTTTATGACTTGTTCATGGTCTCAGTCTACCCTCAGTCATATTATCTCCGGTGCCGTTAACTCTGCTGCATACAAAAACAAAAGGCCCAACCTTTCTCAGCTTCGGCAGGTCAATAAGAACAAAATAACGTCATAAGAACTTCCACAGTGCCTTGCCGACATTCTGTTCAGAAGTTCTTGCACCTCCAGAATTTACTAACTAGCTGCGGGAACGCCTCTGCTAGCTAGAACACGTGTGATTGGTCTGAAGTTCAAGGTGGACAGGATTGATTTTGTTTTTGTTTCCACATTCTGCCCAAGGCTTGATCCTGCCAGCAGTGAACAATGGATAGTTTTGAAGAGAGGTTGGCTGAGGAGGTTAGGAGGTATAAACACCTCCATAATTCTTCTCTGAGGGACCATAAGCACAACCTGTCACAAGAAATGGCAACACCTCTCTCACAAATGTGCCAAAGCACGTCAGAGGGTGATAGAACATGAGTGGAGATCATCCAGGTGGTAATATACCACACTTGCAGCACTCAGGTTCAAAACTAAAACGGATAGTTGCTCCTTTAGGTATCATTGCTGTCGGGTGGAATCCTTGTATGTCCAAAACTGTAACTTTTCTGGAAATGGAAAGAATAACCTGTGTTCCAATGGATTCAATGTAGTTATTATTTAGTAACAAGCTCTTGTTTATACTTTTCATTGGTTCAATATATATAAAACCCACAGACACACTTAATCACTTTCAGTTTCACTTTCAAAGCTTTTCCAATACAGCAAAAATAGCAGATCTACAAGATCACAATGTGTCGCACTGCATGCGTGGCTCTGATAAGCGTTGTGAGCTTGTAGATCAGCTATGTTTGCTACTTTTGTGGGACACTGTATGACAACTTAGGGCATAGATTTACGGGAAAAAAACATAAGAAGTTTAAATATGGAGATACTATTACTAGGTTTCTGCTCAACAGTGACTACATGTAATGGTGAAGCTGCAAAATGCAACACGTTACCCCTAGCGATAAAGCACATTAGCAGTCATCACCTTTTAAGAAAAATGTCCAATCCTGGCTTTTAGAAAATGTTTGCAGAATATCACGGCTGCTTGTTTATTTTATTTGTGCTGTGTTTTTAGTTAGTGTTTTCAGTTTTGTTTGTCCAAGACCAAGGACCACAATGGAAACAAGACTCTGACTTTATTGTGTTTTATCCTTGAGGTTTCTTTCTTTTTGAGAGTGTACAAATGTAACCAAGTGGACCTGTGCAGGTCCATATGGTTACATTTGTACACTCTCAGAGTTAAATGGATTTCACAGCTAGTCTAGTACATTTGGCCACTGAGCAGCTAGCCTATGACAGCTAAGGTCAAATGTTTGAAGGAGCCTGTAAACAAGAGTCAGTGATTGGTCAGCAATGTAATTAACAAACAACAGAAGCTGCTTCAGAGGGACAATGAGTCATTCTGTTGTTAACCTTTCCAAATAATTATAATAATCAGGTCTCATAATAATAATGTCTGGCTTTGACGAGTGTCCAGGTGGAGGGGGAGATATGAAAGGACAAATAAACATAAATGTGGAAGAATAACTGAGGTGATAGGGGGCTGTGATTAGACTGATGAACTGACCCATTAGATTTAATTGCACCAATAACCTCCCAGTACCAGCTACTGTATGAAGTGTGTCCCCAATCACAGCCATTTCACACTAATACAGCCACATTTTGTATTGTGCGTGTGATGTGCACGCGTGCGATGTGTGTGCGATGTGTGTGCGATGTGCGTGCGTGCGTGCGTGCGTGCGTGCGTGCGTGCGTGCGTGCGTGCGTGCGTGCCTGCGTGCCTGCGTGGAAGAGGGCGAGGACCCTATATCTTTGCACGTGTGCACCAGCTTTCTTGTATCTTACTGTATATGATCCAGGGGTCATTGAGGGGGTTTCAGGGGGTCCTCAGCAAAATTACAAGGTTTAATTCCTCTATCATTGCACCATCTAGATATAATGTAAAACCAATCAGAGAATTTATCTGATTTCACTCTCTCAGTACTATATACAGTTGTATAATTCTGTACTAAATGTTATCTAACAAAAAAAAACTCTTTGCGTATGGGGTCCCTGACATAAGCTCTTGTCTTTGACATGAAAATGTTTGAGAACCACTGTTATATGACACATTTGTACACTAACCTATCGTGTTGTTGTCATTGTACAACTTCTGTAGTACTGTATCTATGTATAGAGCATTGATCTGTATAAGAACTGGAGAGGGAACAGAGAATCCCGCCCTCCCTTTTCAATGAAAGTTGAAAGTTACTCCCCCGGATGTACTGTACATCCTCCTTCCAGGTTTGGTCATCAGCCTGGTGACAATAGAGGATGTGCATTATAGTGGCCTATATGCATCTACGTCACAAAATACCTTCATGAGTCAATACCTGTGAGTCGAGCCCATTGGTCAAGCTATGAACTTTCTTCCAGGTGTGGGCCCATGCTTTGCAGTACCAGAGTTGGCCAATTGTCAACGTTTCCTTCAACCATGGGGACTTGGGGTAGAGTATGTGTGCTTGATGTATAACTGGTAGTTTCATCCTTTAACCACAAAATATCTTCTGTTGATTTCAGGGTCATTTGCACATGAATAGCATCCTAGAGTCCCTTCGATCCAAATAATCCTTTACAGAATTGCAATGCTCCCAGCGTAAACATATCTCTCTGTCACTCTCTCCTGTCTCTGTCTCCGTCTGTCTGTCTGTCTGTCCGTCCGTCGTCCGTCTGTCCCCTCTCTCTCTCTTTCTCTGTGTCTCTCTCTCTCTCTCTCTCTCTCTCTCTCTCTTTCTCTGTCTCTCTCTCTCTCTCTCCCTCTCTCTCACACACACACACACACACACACACACACACACACACACACACACACACACACACACACACACACACACACACACCTCTCTCTCTGCTATTCATGCAGTGATTAAAGCCAAATTATTTCAAAGGGATACATCAGATGAATCCAATCCAGGTCTTTTAGGTCAGTGGGTTCAACCCTGCAGCTATTTTTTCACTAGCTTGCTCACTCAATCTTACGGTCTTTACCCCCTTTTCATTTTTGAGGTTTTTCATGTTCCCCATTTGTTTAATTTAAAAATCCAATATAGACTCTATCCCTTTCATCATCATTGTCCTACATTGCTTGAATGAATATGGGACAACTTGCATAATGAGGGTTGCTGGAGGCGATGAACTGCAATGCCGTCCGGATTGTTTCTGTTATAGTGCGGCTTCACCGCAATGCGATCTGTGCTGCTTCACTCACAGGCTGCACACAGTAATGTACAGAGAGCCCACACTGCTATTAGTCTCTACTCTACTGTATGTTATCATGTGCTATTCTTGTGACAGAGGTTTGTCGGTGACAGCTCTGTTTCAACCCCCATTTTCTTTAGTCCCAACTCCTTCAGAAGTCTCCTCTCTGCGGATGAGGCTGAGGACTTTCACTTCTTCCATGTTTCATTTTAACAGTTTATTTTCACCAATTGTTTGCTTATTTTTTACTAATGTTCGTCTATCATGACATGCAGATTCGGGATGCTTGAGTTCACGTGTTTAACAGAGTGCATGATGGATTAGTTGTGCTCTCTTTAACAGCTTTTGGATTAAGTCAAGAATTAAAGATTAAGGAAGATGTCCTGGGAGGACAGTGTAGAAGAAGATGGAGGAGGAGGAGGAGGAGGAGGAGGAGGAGGAGGAGGAGGAGGAGGAGGAGGAGGAGGAGGAGGAGGAGGAGAAGAAGAAGAAGAAGAAGAAGAAGAAGAAGAAGAAGAAGAAGGAGGAGAAGAAGAAGAAGAAGAAGAAGAAGAAGAAGAAGAAGAAGAAGAAGAAGAAGAAGAAGAAGAAGAAGAAGAAGAAGAAGAAGAAGAAGAAGAAGAAGAAGAAGAAGAAGAAGAAGAAGAAGAAGAAGAAGAAGAAGAAGAAGAAGAAGAAGAAGAAGAAGAAGAAGAAGAAGAAGAGTTGAGTGAAGGAGTATGAAAATGTAAATATTGAGAAGAACGCACAGGGAAAGGTGATGGAAGGCAGTAGGAAGATAGAAAAATGGTTTCTGCTTGGTTCTTGCATTTTGTAGCCTTCGTTTGTTGTTGTCCTTGGTGTTTCCGATATGCCCATATATAATATGGGCATGCCCATATATAATATGGGCATATCGGTCAGATCAGCAGTTCTGGACAACCGTCTACCCAACCAACTGCACACCACAAACCGTACTCCCTCAGGTCCTCTGCGATGAGCGCGCCAAGTTTGAAGTCGGTCCCATGGGCATATTGGTGGGATCAGCAGTTCTGGACAACTGGATCTCTATATGCCTATATGGGCGTGTATATCGAGTCCTCTGCGATACTCGTGACAAGTTTGAAGTCGGTCGGTCAAATCGAATGTTTTCCGAGATACATAAACTACAGACGCAAGAGATTTTGTGTATTTATAGTAGTACATACTAGTACACAAGAGTAAAAATTTGTTTTGATTCCTCAACATTGTACCAGCAATAACAACTACAAAAAGGTGCTCCTCTAGTAGGTCTAGAGGTCTTAGCCAGGCTAGGTGACCTACCCAGGCCTGCATCAATCATGGTTTGCAGCCGGCAGGGCAGTTGGAAACTAGCAATGACACCGGCGTTCTATTTTAGCACCTCTTTGTGCCGATGCGTGCCGGGCGCAAGACACGGCTCTTCATCTGTTACAGATCCTACTGACCTTGGGTTGTGATCAACAGTAGATCAGCTGCCGTACCTGTGTCCTTGGTTACACAGCTAAATGTGCACATATCGAGTCTCACAGGAGCTTCAGCAGGAGAGCAGGCTGGAGATGTGGGTCAAACTGACTGACATGCAGACCAGACTCTCTTTAAAGAGCAGTTGGAGATCCCTGGGTTTGATAGGAAACTAAAATAGCTTTCCTCCTGTGGTGGCTGGCTGTAGAGGTGAGCTGCACTGTGGTAGGAGGAGGAGGGTGGAGGAGGGGTGTGAACTTAAGACAACGAGAAGGGAAGATAGTTGGGAATAGGCAGACCAACTGCCCAAGTACCAAAATGATCAGAAACAAGGACACAACAATGTTGGATATAATCCTTTAAAAACATATCTTTTATGCACTTTTTGGTAGACATATGACACAGCTTTTATGATACTGCTCTTGGGGCATTTGCACCAGATGGAAATAGCTAACCATAATGTTTGACTTACATTTTGCTCCAGTCTGTGAATTGACTATTACATCTTGGCTCAGAATCTGTCAGATTGCAACCATTTATAATTATTTTCTGAAAAATGATTAAATTAAAAACAATTTAGCATAAAACAAACACAGGCTTCTGTGTCCCAGCATGCATGAACCATGTACGTCACCCCTCACACACACACACACACACACACACACACACACACACACACACACACACACACACACACACACACACACACACACACACACACACACACACACACACACACACACACACACACACACACACACACACACACACACACACACACACACACACACAGACCTTTATCCTGCTTGCACATTGGAGTGCTTATTCTGTGCATTTCATCTTTGAAGACTTTCCAGTCAGAAATGAAGCTATTTCTGTCTTTGTCTCCTTCTGTTCCTCTGTCCCATATAAAAACATGCAGAGTACAACACTCACATGCACACCACGCAGCGCACGCACACACACACACACACACACACACACACACACACACACACACACACACACACACACACACACACACACACACACACACACACACACACACACACACACACACACACACACACACACACACACACACACACACACATACATACATACACGGACACACACGGACACACACACGGACACTATACACACATACACGCGGACACTATACACATACACGCAGACACTATACACATACACGCAGACTCTATACACATACACACAGACACTCACTCACACACACACACACACACACACACACACACACACACACACACACACACACACACACACACACACACACACACACACACACACACACACACACACACAAATTGACAAGTCACATTCCAGCACCTTCTCATTTTCACATGCTTACAGTATCCCATCCCATATAACAGTACAGGATCTCATTTTAAACAAGCCTAGTGCTTTATGAGCCTCCCAGTTTAGTAGACCTTGTATTGTGAATCTGTACTTCCATGTACTGTTGTTTTCCTGTCTTACTAAATAAAGTACATCAATCAATAAATCAATCAATACATGAACGCAGTTCTGAGTTCTCTCAGTCAGGGACTGTCAGTCCTTGACTGCAGAAGCTATACAGAGGTTTCACCAATCAGACATTTGTTGTCGTTTCTATGCCGGGGGTCACAGCTCCTTTCACACCCCTCAGATCTTCCATGGGCCTCTCTAATGTACACTGGAGGGAAAATTATACCCTGAGCATCCAATATGAGAAACCTCAGATATGACTCTCACAGCTCACTTACCGCTCTCTTAGGGTGGTGGTCGAGGTGAGGTGATTGACTGAAGTAGCAAATGGGAGTCATCGAGGTGTGATTTGTGTTTTCTTTGTGTGTACACACTACACACACACACACACACACACACACACACACACACACACACACACACACACACACACACACACACACACACACACACACACACACACACACACACACACCCCATACGCCTTTATAAAGGCATCAAAGCAAGAATATCTATCACGATGAGGCATTGTGATGCATTGTGAGCTTGTCGATCTGATATTTGTGTTACAGTATGTGTTTTTTTTTAATTGTTTTTAAAGTGAAGGGGGTTCTGTGAGTTCTACAAATATTGGATTTGTACACTGGATCCATTGGAACACAGGTTATTTTTTCGATTTCCTGAACAGTTTTGGACGTACGAGGTTTCCACCCAACAGTGACGATATGGTAGCTGTCATAGCCACACATACAGTACGTAGACATACTGGTGCAGGGGGTTCATTATAGACAACGCTGCTCCTATCGGCTTTGAACTAAAACTGGCAGAAGAGAACATAATTAAAGGCGTCAATACACCCGCACACCCGGTATGCCGTGTACCGGTTCAGTCTGCGGGGTTGCAATACACTCAAAGATGTGTTTCGACACGTCTCGTTTTTTTTTTTGCACGGGCATGCATGTGTGAGACGCACTAATTGACAATTTCAGTGGGTCGCACCCGTCAAATTGACAGTGCTCCACCTACCTGAACACTCGCCGCTCATTGAAAATTGATTACTGGGTGCGTCAGTCTCTTCCTGTGTGAATAGCCCTTTACCCCTGTTTTATTTTCCCTACACTGTTTGATTTCCTGTCTGTTTTAGGATTGATTTTTACGTTTTACGGTGTACTTTTAAAGCACTTTTAATAGACTGGTTCTTAATTATAATTTAGTGTGGGTGATTTATTTCATGCATTAATTGTAACTGTTATTTGTGTCAGGAGTGCATTCACACAAGCAACATAATGTTATGTGTTTAAACAATGTTGTTTTTTTGCACTGTGAATAAAAGCATTGATTGATTGATTGAATACTTTATTAACAGTTTATTAACAGTAGTATAGTCAAAAGGTTATTCTAAAAGGATAACACAAAAAGCCCCAGCAGGGGCTTGTTTCCATTGTGGTCCATTGTACTCAATTCATCAGTAATACATCATTATAATACATACCAGAGCCGTAGAATACAATACAATCAAAATACACTACAAAACAAAGCACCAGCCTGTACGAACGACACATCACCAAATTAATAGTTTGAGGTAAAATGTTGCTTTTATAAATAGAGTTATGCTGTATAGTAGTAGTAGTAATAGTAGTAGTAGTAAGCTAGTAGTTGTTGTTGTTGTTGTTGATGATGATGAAGAAGAGACAGTGGTATGGTGCCATTGAAAGGAGTATTTATCTGGACAGGACAGGATCAATGTGATGAGGTTTTTTGAAGTGGTCTTCCTTTGATATTATAGCAGTGATTCGCTACACAGGAATGAGTAGCATAATGACTGGCAGCTCAGATCTGTGAGTTGTGGTAGTGTAGCCTACCACTCACAGTATAGGGCCAGGCTATAACATTACTGATCTGCTAACTGGAGTGATTCCATCCAGTATGGAACATTTCTGATCTGCCTAGTAGCCTATAGCTTTAGTCACACACACACACACACACACACACACACACACACACACACACACACACACACACACACACACACACACACACACACACACACACACACACACACACACACACACACACACACACACACACACACACACACACACGTGTGTTTTTTAAAGCACCTATAGCAATAGGCTACATTATTGCCTGAACTATAGTGGCTGGTGTCACTGTGTGTGTGTGTGTGTGTGTGTGTGTGTGTGTGTGTGTGTGTGTGTGTGTGTGTGTGTGTGTGTGTGTGTGTGTGTGTGTGTGTGTGTGCCTGCGTGCGTGCGTGCGTGTGTGTGAGGGGTGAGTTTGCGCACGCACGTGCCCTTGTCTACGTCGCTCAGCGTTTTGTATGTATTTTAAGCAGCTTGCGCTTTGGCACTTGAGTGAGAGGCACACATTGATGTGCTGCTGCAGTTAACCGTCCATAGCGCTTCTTAAGTGATCGTGAGCGGTGGAATTCCTTGGTCTTCGGCTGATGGGGATGAGCTGAGCATCTGGACTTACAGAGCGTCTCCACGACAGTTACGCATCGCCGCGCTTTCCCATCTATAGGATCCATCTGATCACAACGGCTCGGACATTTGGGCTTTTGGGACGGGATGGCTGCTGGCGCCTATAAGTGCCTATTGAAGACTTCAAGGTAGGATTCTGCTTCTGTTGCGCGACATATAGGACCGTTTCAGATGTGTAGGTGTTGTGCTTGTGCCCACATTATACCCAAATGCGCATCGGCGGCGTAGAAACCGAGACACTCAACGCGTAAAATCAGTCACCGACAGTTGACAGTCAAGACAGTTGAAATAATGAAAGCAAACTATGTGAATGCAACACATCTGCGGGATTAGTTTACAACAGCAGGCTATAGGTTATTTGCCATAGTCATCACTTTAATTCATATGACCCTCATTCACGCAATACGAGGCAAGACATCGGACTTACAAGACATGACAGCGTGCGAGTTATGAAAAAAAGGAAGAAGACGCTATAATGATACGGATATTAAAATAGGCTATCATTAATCGCACATTTAGTTAACAAATTATCCTGATGAAATAAGTTGCCTTTGCATCTTTGATTCGCAGTTCACTCGTATTTATACATCCTCACTGGCACTGCATTCGTTCTGGGAAGTCTGCTCTTTTAACATACACTGATGCTCAAAGGTTGCCGTAATTAATGGAATAAAACGTTTCATATTAAAAATGATTGGGTTTCCTACAGAAATGCTCTGCATTGTGCTGTCGCCTATATATACAGCTAAGCTACCAGGACGTGCCAAAAGCCATCATACTCTATAAACATCATCCTGGGGGGAAGCTGGACTCTATCCAAGCGCATACAATGAAATGTCCAGTGTTGCCAAGTTTTGTGAGAGCAATAAGCAAACAGGTCTAGGAAAACAAGCCCAAAAGAAGCGACAATAGGTCACTCACATGAGCACTTCATTTGCGTCTATGCATCGGCTATTTGAAAATAGCCGATCGACAAGCTCACATGACGCGTCGCCATGGTCGTGAGCTTGTAGATGGGCTATTTTTGAAAACTCTTGCAATAAAATGTGGAATATTTTGAATATTTGAAACATTCTAACAACACACATGCTCTCTGAGCACAAAACATTTTCATGAAAATATTTGAGAACCACTGGTGTAAACAATAATATTTATGGAAGCAAGCCTAAATAAGCATGTAGCCTAGTCTAGCCCTAAAACATGACTACAAGTAGCATACACTTTAGAAACAATCCCAAAAAAACGCAACCCGTAACTACCAATATATTTACAAGCAACTTTACAGAAAAAGAAGGCCAAAGTTGCTTATAGTAGTAAGCCGACATGGCAACACTGGAAATGTTGTGTATGCGGGGTAATGTGTTCACGTCAGATGGCGTTGAAAGGCTGCATATAGGCTACACTTTTAACCAGGGGTATTCAACTAGATTAGACAGGGGGCCAACATTGTTAAATGAATTGAGGTCGGGGGCCACAGGCCTATATGTAAACAAAACCAAATGTTCATAACCGTTTCCTGTCATTCAGGCTCATCACAGAAGCAATTAGGTTGTGTGTGACAAATCAATCCAACTGTCCAACTTCACACATTACCGTCCTAATTTAGGACCGTGTCGGACACGTGTGTGTGTGTGTGTGTGTGTGTGTGTGTGTGTGTGTGTGTGTGTGTGTGTGTGTGTGTGTGTGTGTGTGTGTGTGTGTGTGTGTGTGTGTGTGTGTGAGAGGAGAGAGAGAGAGAGAGAGAGAGAGAGTGTGAGTGAGTGAGAGAGTGTGAGTGAGTGAGAGAGTGTGAGTGAGTGAGTGAGTGAGTGAGTGCGTGAGAGAGAAGCATGTCATACACATAGAGATGTGTTATCCAGACCACCATGGTCCTAACTAAGAGATCCAAAGCAACCCCCCCGGCCCCCCCTCTTTGAGACAGATATTTACATCAGACGTATAATTACATTTAAGCTGCATAGATAAAGTAAGATAATTTGAGGATCTCTCCATTCAGGATGCTTTTTATTTGTTCCAAAATATACATACGGTACTTGCATCTCATTAAATATTCTATGCCTCCCCAACCCAGCCAATCTGTTTTCCAAATTGCACCTAATTAGTGCCATTCAACATTATCTGTTAGGTAGCATATCTCAGCATGTGGATTTTTGCCTATTAATAGCCTATGACGTGTGATTATAGCATTTTAATTTATTTAATTTAATACAGCACATTCCTCAGTGTTCATGTATCTCTATGCAGTCTGCAGGTATCTCGGTGCTGCCTGTCTCATGAAGTTTGAGTGCTCATTTCCTCATCTAAGTCTAAGTATAGAGGCATTTTTTTACGTGATGGAGGTTCACTAATATTGATTCTGATCCAGAAAAGGTTGAGAATCACTGTAGTTGATTACAGAGCTTTGTTAATACTTTGTCTGCAGGATCATGTAGCATCTATACAGGAAACAGCAACAACATCAGGTTTTTATTTGAGTACATATACTAAATGGCTATATTTTAAGATAAGCTAAAAGGTTTTTGCGACACAACAATGGCTTTGTTTAACAACTTAAGCCCATTCCACTTCGCATGGTGTCGAGCGACAAAAACAGAGTACGAGCTCTCAGCGCGTCACCACGTATTGTGAGCTTGATTAGCAATTTTTTTAAAAATAATAAATGTGTTTAAAATGGTTTTAGATCAGCAATTTGCTAATGGATGCTGTTCTTGTGATGGCTGCATGCCAGAGAGAGCCCATGCTCCACAATATTCACTAATCTCATCCAGCAAAACAAAACAAAATGTAGGCGACACACATCCTCGTACAAATCCCTTGGTCAGATGTCAGAGTCTAATCACTCACAGGGGATAATATCATCATACTGTATTATTATAGTATACTATATATTATACTGAGAAGATGCGTAGTGAAGATTAGGAGGTGAATCATCATCTTACATCGTTGTAATGTACAGTATTGTGCCTTGGCAGCATAGAATGCAGTGCACAGACTTTCCCCTGGTCAGCCATAAATGAATGAGCTTTTTGAGGTGCCTAACCTTGGACAGACCGACCTTGGACTGAACCCTTCTGATATCATACTGGCCTGGAGGTTTGTTGGGAGCAGTTTGACGTTCAGCATCAGATAGCTGGATGTGTTCACCCATGCATGTTCAATATCCACCATATGGCCTGGCTGCATCTCTATTTGACTCCAGTTCATATTATTGGGAGCAATGTGACGGGGAATACTGTTCAGCATTCCCCTTGGTAAAAGTAAATACATGTATTTAATCAGCTGCTAATGCTGTAATAAGCCTTCAGCTAACTGTCACTGTAAGTGGAGTGATATAGCCGGACAACATTTAGCAAACATGACAAATTACTTTCTATTTCTCATGTCGGGGTACTCCAGCAAAAAGAGAATCATCATTACTGACCTCAATTATTTTCAGTGTTAATGAGCAATTTGTAACTGAGACTGAATGTCAATTTTGTTACAGAGAGTTGAGAGTTGTTACTCTCAGAGTTAAATTAATACTCTTAACACTCTTAATTTCTTGTGCCGACTACCTGGTAAATTAGTCTGATGATAATGATGGTTACAAGGCTATGTTCTGACAGAACCACCCCTTGTTTTGTACACATGTCCCCCTTGCAGTAACTTCCAGTCATCTGCCATGTATGAAGGCTCCGAATCCACCGAGGAAGAGGGATGCAGCACATACAGCACAATGATGGGGTCCTCCGTCACTGCCTGTAAGAAGGTAAGGACACCCTTCAGGGGAATGTGTGTGTGCGTGCGTGCGTGCGTGCGTGCGTGCGTGGGTGCGTGCGTGCGTGCGTGCGTGCGTGCGTGTGTGTGTGTGTGTGTGTGTGTGTTTGTGTGCGTGCGTGTGCGTGCGTGCGTGATTGCGTGCCACTGCGTGCGCAGGGACAGTTTAAGCAGCTACGTTTCAGCTATTTTCATAAAATGTTGACAATGTTCTCTCTCTTATGGGAGTCTGCGGACAAATTCATATTAATTTGGGGCTCCTTGACATGGAAGTGTTTGAGTAGACACTGCTGTAGATTGTAGAAAAACATGAGGTGACATCTTTCTTATAATTGGGCTCGAGGTCCTGCTGACCCCATGTGCTATGATATAATGTCCCCTGGTGAGAACAGTTGAGTCCAAGTCACCTTTAGCTGACCATGTGCCTGCACAGATGGCCCATCTCAGAGGGGACAAGAACAAGGGCATGGATTAGCACTATAAATAATATACAGCATAATGGACATGAGCGTTACATAATGTCTACAATATTGCAGTTTTTTCCCTCCTGATCTGATTTGTAAAGCAAGATTAGCAAGATGCAAAATAATTGGTCAGAGAGCATGTCATCTAAAACTTTTGCATTTAACCACTTAAACCCTATATCCTTCATTGACCAGAGTTTTTTGCCTCTACCTCTTTGCCGACAATAGCCGAAATGCAACCTTGTAGATTGGTTATTTTTACTGAATGTTTGCCCCAGCAATGCTAGGGTTCATGTGTTCAACTGTTTTAGAAGAGCTGGTTGGACCTGCATCTCAGAATTGTTATTGTTATTATTGCAAGCAATATTAGTTGTAACTATTTCTGCAACATGGCCAACATTTTGATGTAAAGTCCCCCTTTTGTTATATGAATTGAATTGTCTGAGTGGGCACATTTAATCCATATAATACCGTATAATAGGAAAGAATCATTACAGAAGGCTGTTGTGTAGTATCATTTCAAGAGAATTGCAGTTGCACTGAAGCAGTCATTAAAATGTCAGAAAAGTACTGTAACAAGTGAACAAATCATTAATAAATGATCTTCAGTCTGTCTGTCTGTCTGTCTGTGATCTGTCTGTGATAATGGAACTTTCATTAAGATGAGCAAGTACACCGCTTCACCTTTCACCCTAAAGGCTTCATTACAGTAAAACCGCCCTCCTTGGGGACAAATAACTATAGTTTATACATATGACAGTCTGTGTGTCTTGTTAGCTGAGTGAGTATTGATCATCTCCCACGGCCATTTGCCTCTGACAAAGGTCCAGGAGAAAGGTCAAGTGATTTCAACCACAACAGGGCATAGCATAGAGAGAATGGAAACAAAAGGTGAGTGAGTGAGTTAATGTGTGTGTGTGTGTGTGTGTGTGTGTGTGTGTGTGTGTGTGTGTGTGTGTGTGTGTGTGTGTGTGTGTGTGTGTGTGTGTGTGTGTGTGTGTGTGTGTGTGTGTGCGCGTGCGTGCGTGTGCATGGTTGGTTGCACATATAAGCCCATTTAAATGCCTTTGCGTGTGTATTGGTATGGCATGCATGAGTGTGTGTTAGTGCATATGGGACCAAGTTCTTAATTCAAGTATGACTGTGGGAGTTCATATCATGTTGTCTAAGCAGGCACGTGCATGCACGTGCATCTGTTTTATATACAGTGCATCCATGCATTGGCTTCAGTGCAGCTGTGTGTGTGTGTGTGTGTATATTGCAGGTGCTGTGCAGCAACAGCGTGCTGGACTCATCAGAGTACTGGGTGAGGAATGAGAAGGTCCTCTGCAGATTGGGTCTTCTGGAGGATGACACCGATGGCAGCTGCACCACAGTGAGTAGCCAGCCTCGGGGGTGGTCTTTACTGGGGGGGTCCCACCGTCCCATACAGCTCAGTTAGGGCTAATGTTTGGCATTGTAAAGCAATGATTCTGAACCTTTTTAACTTCAAGGACCCCCAGTTTGATATATACTGTATATATATGAACTATGGACCCCCATCTGATACGAATTCTATCTCTGGGACCCCAATCTACACACTACAATCCTCAGTGTTCATTTAACTCTATAGATATGGACCTAAATGGACCTGCAGGTCCCTTCTGAAGGGACTCTTGGACTACGGGTCCCTTCAGTTCGCCTTAAGGACCGCTATGGGTCCCTGGACCTCACGTTAACTTTAACCACATGGTTAAAGTTACTGTTTTGCTGTCATGTTTCTTGTTTAGAGCAACCACTTGGGACGAAGTTGCACATTGGGTTTGGGTTACACACGCAGTGCAATCATAGTCTTCTTCTCTTTCTCAGTGCCTTACTCAGTGACATCCCAAAAGTCTTATCTGTTTCTACAATTCAGATATTTGTAACGTGTCTGGGGAACCTTCTGGTCTGTAATCATTAGTGTTCTACCATCATTCACAACAGCTTATTCATGCTATCTTTGTTCTTCTAGACTTCTATGCTTTCAGCATTGATTTTTGTGCCACTGCTGAAAGCTAGTTTCTTTAGCTCCCTGCTAAAGACAACATTTCATATTTCCTTTCTTGAGTCTGTTGTCCGTGGCCCCAAGGCAGAGTTAATGAATGTTAATAATGCCTTCAGCAGCAAGTGTACACAGTAAAATCCTCTGGTAAGGATCTCTCGGTTAAATTAACACTGAATGAAAGAAAGGACGAATGAATGGATGAAACATGAAAAATAGACAATTGTTTGCAGAAATGCTCAGCTATGATTGGCTCATGATGTTGTCCTGCATGTGTTGACTTATTGTTGCATGATGGAGATGGAGAGGAGTGGCTTTAAACCACTGGACTGCAATAAAAGACTGACATTAGTCAATGGCAATCAGGTTGTTGAACAAAGGCAGTAAGAATGGCTGGTTGGACTCCGGCTCAGCACACCTATAGTTCTTGTTCATGCTCTGTAAATGTGGACAATAGAGGGGTCATTGTTACAATTGTGAAGGAGGATGTTAATTATATTTGTGTCAAGAATAGAACGAGTGGAAAGAGAATATAAGGTCAAAGTGAACCTGTAGAGAGAAAAACATGTTGTTTTTTGAACAACCTGCAGAGTTGTTTGCTAGAGGTAGTTGCTGCTGACATTATTCTTTTTTTGGTAAGAAGGAGGGGCAGGTGTATGTGTCATGCAGTTACCTTGCTCAGTAACAGACAGGGATGTAATTTGGTCATATTGAGAACATATTGAGAGTATGGGTGACTGTGTAGCCCTTGAAATCCAGTCACGTTTTGTTTCAATAGTAAATCAGTAAATGAAGATTGTAAACAAAGGTAGAATAATATCGTCATGCCTAATGGCTCACTTATAATGATGTATTTTATGTCACTTCATCTACTGTAAGGTTTTAAATGTATAACTAATTACATTACATTACATTACAGTCATTTAGCAGACGCTTTTATCCAAAGCGACTTACAATAAGTGCAATCAACAAAGGTAGGGAACGAAAGCTACTAATCACCAGAGGTTATAAGTGCATTTTCTGCAATAACAAGCAACCAAGAGCATACCTAGCGCTAAGGTAAAAGTGCAATATATCAGCTACCTATTTCCTTAAACAGATGAGACAAAGTAGTCAAATGAGCAGGAGCTAAAAACAAATAATTGTATTGACTAAACAAGATCCAATAAACAATTCAACAATAAAACAAGCATTCGTACAACTAGTTAACAACAAGTAGGCCAGGCAAAGAGGAAGGGTAGTGTTTCCTGAAGAGGTGGGTTTTCAGCCTGCGGCGAAAGATGGGCAGTGACTCTGCTGTCCTGACATCAGTGGGAAGTTCATTCCACCACTGTGGGGCCAGAACAGAAAAAAGTTGTGACTATTACCCACTACTAATTACTGAATAACTTTATTTTGTGCATGATTTTACTTTTAATATTATGCATAAGGCAATCCAAGGTTCCTTACAGTATGACAATAATACCATAATACCTTCTTTACATTGAACATGTACAGCAGATAGACAATGCACCTCATACAGTACAGCATATCAGCAGTACCAAAGTACTCATGCCAGTACTGTAAACAAAAAGGTTTCAAGATTTTTGTAGACAAACGTTATTAATACATATTATCTCGGAAAAATACATAAGACTTTACCAGGAAAACCAGCTCCCTGTTCAGCACAAGAGAGTCTATAAGCGCCAATGAATTATGGGAATTATCAGCATGGTGGAATCATTTCAGATTAATCAGATTAGTTGACTGATGCTATGCATTGTTTAACAGTAGCTCTGGTAATAACAAATGGTGTGCATTTCTATTGCGCCTTTATCCAAAGCGCTTTACATTATGTGATACATTCAAGCATTCGCACACATTCACAAACTAACAGTGGAGCAGTGTTGATTTTATATTGACAATTTCGTCAACAAATAAAACCTAGACTAGAATGTTAGGGAGGGACTAGTAGGGAAGAGATCCAGTAGAACTAAAAGACGAGTCATTTTATAATGACTTGATATTAAGTAAGTGTACTGTTTTTAACAGTAAAACATTTCAGATGACTAAAATATGACTAAGACTTAATGGAATTTGATTCAAAAGACTGTGACTAAAACTGAATCAAAATGTGCTGTCAAAATCGACTGCGGAGCAAACCAGGCAAATCACCAACCTGCTCATCGGCAGCAGTTAGGGGTTCAGTGTCTTGCTCGACGACACTTTGACACAGAGCTACGAGAAGCTCGACAGCTGCTCTGCCTTCTGAGCCACTGCTGCCCCATATGAAATAAATAGCACCCCGTAGTGAATATATAACTAACAGATCCATAATAACAATCTGAATTATTATATACATATATTGCATGTGTGAAGATGTATAACGTGTAATGACCAGCAGCATTTAGAATAAAGAGTTACTCATCCCTCCTCTCTTAAGACACTTGAAAAGCTCATTTGAAAATCTGCTGTGTTTGAAGAGCATTCACCGCCTCCCCAGTAATAATAATTATACTTTTAATTGCATCATCTTGGACGTAAAATCAATTTTCACACCTTACGCAGCAGAATGTAATTTGTTCAGGGCTGTGACGGCCTTTATGGACTACTATCTCTGACTCAGTTGAATGAGCAGCACTGTTGGAGGCCACTGTAATCCTTTTCTGTGAAGTGGTGGAAGAAGTACTCAGATATTTTACTTAAGTAAAAGAAGCAATACCACAATATAAAAATACTCTGTTACAAGTAAAAGGCCTGTGTTTAAAATATTACTTGAGTAAAAGTACAAAAGTATTGGCATCAAAATATACTTAAAGTACCAAAAGTAAAAGTACTAATGTTTGAAAATAGCAGATCTACAAGCTCACAGCGTGACACGTTATGAGCTCGTAGATCGGCTATTTTCAATTATGTATAAAATAGGGTTAAAGTGGTTAATGTATGTTTTATAATATATTAATGTATATCTGCAAAGTAACTAGTAACTAAAGTTTTCAAATAATTGTAGTGGAGTAAAAGTACAATATTTGCTTCTGAGATGTAGTGGAGTAGAAGCAAATTGGAAATACTCTAGTAAACTAACTCAAAATTGTACTTAAGTACATGTACTTAGTTACTTTCCACCACTGGAAACTGACACTATAAGTGCACTATGACAGCTTGGTGTAACATATGCAGGCTACATCACAACACTCTTGCTTCAATGCACAGTAAACTCCTCAGTTAATTATAGTCTAAAGGGTCATTCACACGTGATAAAAAAGAATGTCGCTTGAATCGCGGGAGACTCAATTCAACTCCATTCAACTTACTGTACATTTTGTGAATTTGGTTGCGGCAGCATCACCGGTGTGTATGTACACATATTTAAATACATGTGTAAATACAAACAGAAGCCATGTTTAGACATGAATACCATTACATTGTTGGGAAATAAATTACAGTAACATAAACTGCTACAGTAGCATATAGGCAATGGGAGAGGCATTATCACATGCCCTCCTTATCAGTAGAGTTGCGGCATGTCCGTGTTCTCATCGTTGCCAGCACAGTCGGGGTACAGTACCTAATACTCGCGCGAGAGGTGACTGTAAGCACGCGATAGGCATTTGGAGATAAGAAAATATCAATAGTCAACGGCAAGGTTGCATGGAGCAAGTGAGAAGAACATTGATATGTGGTCTAACGTTGCAGATAAGATTAAAGACTTGGTTTAAGTGTTGTATAACAGTGTTATAACCTTGCACAGGTATAGACATGGTGTTTGATCCTTACATTTTGAGACATTGTTGGTCCGGGGAGGGGTGGGTGGGTTTATTTTTATTTTTATTATTATTGTTTCTGTTTAAGTTGTTTGTATCTTGTTTTTGTTGTTGAAAAATTTATTCATTTAAAAACATGATTGTATTTCGATATAATAAAAACAATTGATAACAAAAAAAAAAGAAAATATCAATAGCATCCATCTGCAGGGTGGCAGACCGGCTAATGTAACTTTAATCCGTCAAAGCCAATGGTTTTCTGCTGAGGAAGCAGATCTGCTCGTGCTCCTGCCCGTACCATTCACGGGAGCAGAATAATAATGTGATATAATGATGATCATCATTCATTATCACACTGGCGTGGGGGTTTACAGGTGGACCAGTTGTCAGTGCTGCTTCCTCCTGTAGCCTAAAATCTCCTCATGTCCAAGACAGCATATCTTGAAATATCAACCTAATGCTCGTTCTTTTTAAACAACCACTTTATGGTGACCTGCTACTGTTCAGCAGAGACAGATAAAGAAATCCGCCACGAGAGAGATATCAGTAAAGAATTCTTAATCAAGCTAATTTAACTTTAATCCATCTGTGTTTTTCTCTCTTTTCTGTCTCTCGCCCACCCACCCCCTGCACACACCGCAATGTAATAAACAGAGCTGCTTTAACTGCCATTGTTGTTGGACACACCTTTCTCTTGTTATGTTAACATTGCTCTGAAGCATGTTGGTCATTGAACAGTTTTTGCCTCAGGTAAGGCAGCCTTGCTGTCACACTCTCTCTCGCTATAAAACCATGCTTGCTCGACCCAGTAAACTGTCCCAGTCTCTCTCTTGATATACTGTAAACATATGCGTGTTCGACCATAATCTCTCTCTCTCTCTCTCTCTCTCTCTCTCTCTCTCTCTCTCTCTCTCTCTCTCTCTCTCTCTCTCTCTCTCTCTCTCTCTCTGCACCACAGCGTAATTACTTCTTGTATAACTCACATTGTAGTTGAACACTCCTCCATTCATATACATGTACACACAACAGTTGCACTTATGAAAAGCACCATCATAGCAGTATAGAATGCTCTGCGTTCACACTCACTGTGGCTGGATAAGAAGGCATTCAAAATCGCTGCACGTTCACACATGACCCCAAAGTTAAATATAGCAGTACATTGGCAGAATTTCCAGTAAGCTGAATGGGGTTAGAGACAGAATATGTGTGTGTGTGTGTGTGTGTGTGTGTGTGTGTGTGTGTGTGTGTGTGTGTGTGAGAGAGAGAGAGAGAGAGAGAGAGAGAGAGAGAGAGAGAGAGAGAGAGAGAGAGAGAGAGAGAGAGAGAGAGAGAGAGAGAGAGAGAGAGAGAGAGAGAGAGAGAGAGAGAGAGAGAGAGAGAGAGAGAGAGAGAGAGAGAGAGAAGATTTGACCAATTCAGCACCATGGACAGAGACACAATGAACATCTTTTACATAACATTTGCCCCATTTAGCGGCTACATCAACAAATTGTCTTTCCCGACAAGGAAGTTACATAATAATAATAATAATAACAATACATTTGATTTATAACACACTTTGCATTTTTGCAAATCACAAAGTGCTACAGGATTTAAAAACAAATGACAAAGGCAAGACAACAAAAAAACGAAACATTCGGCAACAACAAGACCCTTCTTGGGGTAAAACGTAGATTAAAAACTAATTAAGGCATAGAGTAAAAGACCTTAGAAAAAGGCTAAGCAAAGGCTTTGTTAAAATGGTATGTTTTGATAAGCATCGGTAGATTATGGGGCTCTCAATTGGTCGCCTGAATGTCTGAATGTCTCTACGGCAAAGAGCAACAATAGCATCTTGTTTAATATGTCCAGGAAAAACTGCTTTCTCTTTGAAGCATAGATTTGTGCCAGTTGTATCAATACTTTTGCACATTTGTAGCAACAGAAAAAGTCCAATTTGATTCCGTCTTTGTCAGTAACAACTAAGAAATGTCAGAAGTGCTTTCTTCTTTTGTATTGTAAAGACCTGCTTTGATCATCTTTCTTTTTCATCTTCATTTGTTGACTCCAGCCTTCTGGTGTGCTAAATCCAGGATCTGCTGTTTTCTTAGTTTTTTATGAGCTATTCCAGCCCGCAGCAAATTAAAACTGTCCGCTCTCGCAAGATTTGCGTCGGGTCCCACGGGACATGCAATCCCAATGCAGTCCTCTACTTCTTACCCATTCACAGTCAAATCCTGAATGTTAATTGAAATCAAATGGAACAAATGGAAATTGAGTGCGCAAATGGCACCAAATTGAACCATAAGGGTCCATAAATGGTCCACTTGTTTTTTATTTTACAATTCATACTTCAGGAGTGAGCAGCAATGTACTGCATTTGAATTATAATGTTCCTGAATCCCCAGATGCCAGTTTCATCATCTAAGATATGAATGAATGTGTGGTATCCGACATTCTTAAAACAATCCCTTGTGTTCAGCTATTTAAAATTCACACATTTGTGCAAGGTATTTTTCCACCATTGCTGACCCACAAGAGTTTTTGAGTTGCTCGACTGTCCTTCACTCTTGCTGGTGTTCAACTAACAGCATGAAAAGATAAGCATCACAGAGGCTGTCCTTGCTTCCACAGTTCAGTGCTTTTTGCCCTATTGTTTTAGGACTTTTAGGTCTTTATTTTTTGTCACAACAACTTTATCATCAGTGTTTTCTTCAAGTAAATGAAGCACTAACTGTCTTCACTGCTTTCTGTGCAAATTAATGTCAGTGGCTTTTCATTTTCTCTAGCCTTTGTCCATACTCCATGAATCACAGTGAACGTTTGAGAGGGAACAGATGTGGCCTGTCCTCCCAGTGTCGCTGTCATACGTCGTCATGACAAATCGCTACTCCACCTCTCCAATTCTCCGTTCGTTCACAGCCTTTTCTAGTTTACACAGTCTATCAATCAAAGCCGGCCCTGTGATGACACTGAGTGAGAAAGAGGTTATTGCGTCCCTACCGTAGCTGCACAGAGAAGCACGGAGAAGGGCAGAGGAAGTTTAGAATAAGACGAGAGAGGAGTGAGGTTATGTGGAAAAAAAGATGGAGGGAGGTAAGGAGGGAGGGAGAGAGAGAGAGGCAGAGGTGGGGTGGGATGCATGGAGAAAGCATAAGAACCACGTTCCAGAAGGAGAAATTGTATAGAAAGACATAGTTCATCCTTTGTCACGCGACAGTGTCATTCGCTGAAAATAACAGATTTTTGAGCAAGTGGAATTTGGAATGAATAGGGGGAGGGAGAAGGAGAATGCCTGCCACAGAGGGGGAGCAGAACCATGTGGGGAGTTTTTTAATTCCATGCATGGAATTCATGTTGGTTCGGAATTTCTAAGTAAACCCTCGGCCATATCAGCTCAGCTAATTAATTACTGAAGGGATAGAAATGTTGTCTGATGCCAGGAATCCTTGATTATACTGTAATTGGAAACATTCCTGGCACCCGACAAAAGTTTCACACGTGCCAGTGTGCGTAACTATCCTGTGTATCTCGAGAACCGTCCGTCCAGCCAACTTCAAACCCTGCACGTGTATCGCCATGGGACCTGTTGCCTGGCGTAAAGTCGTCGGATCGGCGGTTGTCCGGAGCCACCGATATGCCCATATATGGATCGACAAGCCCATTTGGTCATATTGGGACTGATACCCATATAAAGGCATATACTGTTGACATCAGGGCCCTCCATGGGCATAAAAGGGACATGGAGAAATAGATAGACAGACAGAAAGACGGATATAACGTGACAAAGGGTACAACGAGTGTATAACGAGAGGGGCATGTGTTCCCAATGGAAATCGTTCCCAACGGGCATCTTTTAGCCATAGTTATTCCAAAGCCTCCATGCCCATTTTTCCACCTGAACTGTCTTTTTGTTGTGGGATGCAGGCCAAGTTATATTTTTGACTGCATGCTCAACAGCCCTCAAATGATTTTGTTTGCCAGAGGTAGTTTCAGGATTAGAAGGATTACAAGTGATTTTTTTGCAGTCGAAAAACAACTCCAATCTAGTGATGTGGATTTGGGTGAGCTCCTCATTCAACAACAGTTCAACAAATCAAACAGATTTGCCATGTCACGATGTGACACGTAATGTATGCCTCTAATGGCATGGCCAAAATAGGGACACTGACATCAATGTACTAACATTACCTTGGATTTCATAGTTGCGAACGCAGCGGAAGGAGGCGCGCGGAAGTGAAGTGTTACTGACAATGTTGCCACAGACAATCAACGCAACAATCACATTGCATCACTCCCCTGGGAGATTTGACAGGGATTCATTTGACATTTTTCTCTGGTAGTTCAAAGCTAATAGATTCATGTATGTGTATGTATGTACGTATGTAATACGTACGTATGTACATATACGTATCTATGTACGTACATACATACGTGTGTGTGTGTGTGTGTGTGTGTGTGTGTGTGTGTGTGTGTGTGTGTGTGTGTGTGTGTGTGTGTGTGTGTGTGTGTGTGTGTGTGTGTGTGTGTGTGTGTGTGTCTGTGTGTCTGTCTGTCTGTATGCTAGCACGCACCCACACACGCACACACACGCACACGCACACACACACACACACACACACGCACACGCACACGCACACACACACACACACACACACACACACACACACACACACACACACACACACAGTAAATAATAGATACATTCAGATGTCAGATATATGATCAAAACAGAGTTACACAGGCACACTATTAGCAACTAAACTGGGTAAAGTCTGCACAGCCTTCATGTAAATTGGACAGACAGACAGACAGACAGACAGACAGACAGACAGACAGACAGACAGACAGACAGACAGACAGACAGACAGACAGACAGACATCCTGTTTTGAAACTGTGGTCCCCAAAGTAGAGTGATCCATCCATCACCTGATTCAAACACTTCACACTTGTGCTGTGTGTGCTGTTCTGACCTGTCCCCATCCTGTCCCCATCCAGCTCCAGTGAGAGAGAACAGAGTAAACATATCATCTGCAGCTAGCTGTGTGAGCAGGGAGAAAGGGTCTTCTGTCGGTGGTTCAAACATTACATTTCCTCTAATTTGCAAATTTGGCCCTCACCTTGACAGCTGGCTAGCACTACATGAAAATCTCACACAAGATATGCACAATCGTCTTTATAATTCATATTTCAGATTCTATTTAGAGTATTTTTTCAATGTCTTGATTCCCAGACATTTTCAGCTTACAAAATACTTACAAAATAAATCTACTCTGTCATTGCATCAATGATAAAGTTTGTTGTTGTTTCTTCCCATACAAATAGTCTGTAAGCTCAAAACTGATTCTCATACCTTCTAAATTTACAATTTAGGTATTTAGCAGACTCCAGAGCAATTTACAGTGAGCAAGGTAAACACATACATCAAATGCATAGAGACAGTGTAGTGCATCAGTATAGGATCATCGGTAAATCTAGCATCAGTCTTGACAGTATAATATAAAAATTATATATATCTGTACATTTAAACTATACAAGCTATAGGATGCTGCCAGGTCACCAAATTAACCTGGCATGTGTCTAAAAAACATGCTATCTAAAGTGTTCTGATGAAGCTCCACTACTTACTCCCTGGGTGTGTGTGTGTGTGTGTGTGTGTGTGTGTGTGTGTGTGCGTGTGTGTGCGTGTGTGTGTGTGTGTGTGTGTGTGTGTGTGTGTGTGTGTGTGTGTGTGTGTGTGTGTGTGTGTGTGTGTGTGTGTGTGTGTGTGTGTGTGTGTGTGTGTGTGTGGGGGGGGGGGTGTGGGGGGGTGTGTAGTGTATGTGCGTGTAGTGTACTGGCGCTGGCACCTCATGCATCTAGTTGCTCAGAGATTATTCAGACAGTGTGCAGAAAGCAAAAAGTGTAGCCAACACTCAGTTCTTGGCCCAGCTGCTGCCAATATTGACATTATTATCACTTGAGCCGTGAAGCAATTACATAACAATTATGATGAGATGTTTAATGTGTGCATATGTAAATGCATGTCACTTAGATGAAGGCCATGAATCTGAATACATCTTAAGGCTGTTTCAGACAGGGAGCGAGTGACACGCCTATAATTCATTTTCAATGAGAGCTGGATTGTGTTCAGCTTTTTTTTCCTCGCTACGCGCAGGAGGACAAAACAACAATCGCAGCGCGATCCCCAGCGCGATGCAAGCGAGAACACTTGGATCTTCAATCGCTCCCTGTCTGAAAGGACCTCCAACTCAATATCTGACATGTGGTGCAATTTGGTGGTCAAAAGTCAAGATCAGGAAGGCAGTGAATTATTGTAGAAATGTAGAAATACTCTGTTACAAATAAAAGTCCGGTATTAAAAAAAAACTTTTGAAAATAGCAGATCTACAAGTTCACAACGCGACGCATTGTGAAATTGTAAATCGTCTATTTTCAAATATAGGTCAAGTAGCCTTTAGGTCTGAAGTGGTTAATTTACGTTCTGTAATAATAATCAAAATCTACAAAGTAACTAGTAACTAAAGTTTTCAAATAATTGTAGTGGAGTAAAGGTACAATATTTGCCTCTGCGATGTAGTGGAGTAGAAGTAAAAGTATTGAAAATGTGAAATACTCCAGTAAAGTAGCCTAAAACCACTGCAAGCTGGTTGTTTCCACAGTTTTTCTTACACCACTTAAACCATAGCATCCCAATACTGGGCATGTCATAATAGGCGAACATTAGGCTAAAACAGCCAATGTACAATACAAGCAGATCTAAGGACACAGGGTTAGGTTGGGAACCACTGAATTAGAGCATCTCCAAGGCCAAGTGAGAATTTGTGCCAAAATAGGCCAGAACATCTAAACTCTTTGTGTGTCTTCCTGTCCCTCTAAACAACCCAAAACATCATGAATTGGGTCCTTCAGCCAGACATCTGGGACAAGCCCTGATGGACTTTGCTAATGTATTTCCAAGTTCAACCAAAGTGAGTAATGGCATAAGTTCAGTGCAGTCTGGCCATTGGAACTCAGCCTACTCCCCCATTGCATGTGTGTGTTGCTTTTTCAAGGAAAGTGGTCTGCAATGTATTTGCTAGAATAGCTACTCTTTTAACAATAGCTAAAGTAAAATGAGAACTAGAATGACAACATAGCATGATCCAGAACAAACTCATACTGTAAGTACAGTAGCTACCGTTCATGCATCCTGTTGGCTCACGCACGCACGCGCGCGCGCACACACACACACACACACACACACACACACACACACACACACACACACACACACACACACACACACACACACACACACACACACACACACACACACACACACACACACACACACACACACAGACAACACAACAACACAGACTCAAAGATTTTGCTCCAAAACCTTCAAGATATCGTTCCAATTGGCAACATGGCTGCCCAGCTGTTCCCATTGGTCAGCGCAGATGATCAGAGTCACCCTGAGTTTATATCGGTTGGCTGAGCTGCCAGTATGCGTAGCTGCCGATTTAATCGTTGGTTAAGCAGCTGGTGAACCGAGAGACTCTGAAAAACAGCCAGTTTTGCTTGACAGGACATCCGAACAGGCCATGACACCATCTGACGGCGGGAACACACAATGTACACATGAGTGATGATGAGTCCTGATGCTTAATATTACCGCACACTTAGCTTCCTACAAATACAGCCCCACTAAATCAAATTATAGTTGCTCTTCCATTTGTGTCATATTTTCCCTCTTCTTTCTTTTCTTTACTTTCTTTTCTTTCTTTTCTCTCGTTTCTTTCGTTTCTTTCTTTTCTTTTCTTTCTTTGCTTTCATTCATTCTGTCTGTACTTCATAGTTTCATCCCAATAAATATCAGTAGTATCTGAGAACACTTTGGCTCGTCTGCGGTGCGAGAAGTGACTGGACCAAGGAAACCATGGTCCATGTGTGTACGTGTCTACAGTATGAAACTATCTGTACCTTATCAGAGGCAGCAGATGGGCAGGTTGTTAAAGAGGTGGTTGTGTGGGTTGTTGCTTTGTGCAGTACACAATAGGCCTACTACCAGTGTACACCTGTGCAGTATAGTGCCTTTGTGATTACCAGTGTAATAATCACACTGTAAAGTCATCAGTGTTCATTTAACCCTGAGAGCACTGGCATTTGTACAATCCCAGTGCTACAAATGGTTAAATCAACAATGAGGATCTTTTTGCTACAAGCAACACATAACCATGAGAGTAAAATATGCACCTAATCCCCCTAATCCTAGGATCTGATTAAAATACAGCAGGGGACGTTTCACCTAAGAATTGAGTTTACCTACTATTTTATATCAGTCCTCCAGCATTTAATCTCTCTCGCACACGCATGCTTTATAGATTTACAGAACCTAGCTTAGTGTTGCGTTAGGATATAGGCAGTTGGTTGATGAGGTTGTATGAAAATGTATCTTTGTTTCTGTAGATACTACAGTGATATTCTATATAACATGGATATTTATGTTGCTTGCAACAATGACAATATAAAATAGTACTGGTCAGAGAATTGCGTAGTTGTAAACATCAGGTCATTTCTTTCCTCTGACAAATGATACAATTTCCTTACATTGTTATCAAGTTGGAGGGAGAAAAATAAATCCTTATAATGGTTTGCGTGTGAAAAAAAAAATCCAGTACCTCCAGTGTCCAGTGGTTTCAGTGTTTATAGTGTTGACATTTCATTCAGCCACAAACATGACCTGAATGCTAGATTGACCTTTAATAGACAGTTTAACAATGAAGCTACTCTTTGTTATGCAAATTGATGGAAATCAAATCAATGCTGACCTGGAGGTATATAGGAACCTTTTCAAACCTTTTCAAAATTCAGTCATTTTCTCTATCAGTCAGTGTTTGTTTTCTTCTGCTTGTCTGAATCTATTTTAAAAAGTCACTCATCAAACTGGCCTTGATGGACTGGAAATTGTTATTTTTGACTGGATCCAACCAGAGTCAGAGTGGAAGTAGATCAGTGAAATTACATCGACTATGCTTTGTTAGTCTTACAGGGGAACATTTGGAGTTATTAGATAAACAGTGTCATGAACAAGGTCACCAAAACAAAACAAGCTGTTTGGAACAGCTTGCTTTGTTCCAGTGTGTGGTTCTATATTTATCTTAGAGCTTATTTTGATGATTCAAAACATCATCATCTTAAAATACTATCGACATATGGACAGAGAAATTTTTGAGTGACAAAGTCAGTGCACTGACCCATTTGTTCCGGCTGTACTATTTGTTCCTCTCTTCTTATCAAACAAAACAGATGACCAAAACAGATGACCAAAACAGATGACCAATTACAAGACACAAGTGTCATAAGGAAGAAAAGTAAAGCAGAGATAGTAGATGTAGATGACAAATACTGCACGTAGACTGCAGGCAACTGAACAGACCATAGCTCTTAGGTGCTGCAATCTTTTGAATTCAGCGGTAGTGTTGGTAATGCTATCAGGAAGTAAAAGTTACTTTCTACTTAATACTCCTTTAATATTATTAGTATTAATATTACTTTACTTAGTACTTCAGTATCAGTAATGAATTACTTTTTTAATTAGTTACTCTTCCAAGAAAGTAATGTACTGTAGATAGCCAGCATCTTTTAGAACTGACACCACTTTATTGGAACAAAGTTAACCTTACAGGAGGAGTCAACATTAGCCAAGCTGCACACATTGCAGCCTCTCAAACCTGATTGGATACATATACCTTTTTTAGCCGCATGCTGAAAAGCATAGCGGCTCTATATTCAGTCTGACTCTGACCCGACAGATTTCCGACATGTATTCATGTTTGCGACACTTTTTTTGCGTGATTGGCTGTCGTTTAAGCCAATGGGATACTTTCCCATACTCTGAACGGGCGCCCTCGTCCTCCCAAGCTATGGGACTAGACACGCCTCTCTCAGTGGATTCGTCTGAGCGCTAGCCGAATTTGGCTAATAGTTAGCTTGTATGCTTGTATGATGTTACTAACTGTTTTTAGCCAAACGCGGTAATGTCCACTCTCCATTAGTTCTCGACGCAAGTTGCGTTATTAATCCCGTAATTTTCATGTATTGTACATCCCAAAATCAAATGTATTAACCATGTCAGAGAGATTAAAAAAAAAAAGCGATTCTGGGCGAGGTAAACAGAACACTCGCCCCAAAACACACTCACCCCCATTCATTTCGCGGACAGAGGCCGCCGGATTAGACCCGGGCGAGTGTGTTTGGGGACGAGCGTTCTTGTAATCCATTGCCGCATATGTAGCCATGGTTCACATTCATGTTTCAGGGCTACTGCCTACCGCATGATGCATCCATATCAAGGGCCCTTTTAATACAAAAACCCACGGCAATTTCGGTCTACAGTACACCAGCCTTCAACAATAGTGTACATTCAGTGGTCAGGTTCGTTCAGAAATCAATTGAAGAACGCAGGAGCGAGTTTTCCATATATAGCAAGCCACGCGCGAGAACGTGCATACACGCAGTACACTACACATGTGTCGTTGTTGACGTTTTCAGATGGTTTTAATTTGAAGGTATAACAGGCTGTTCAATGTGTTTTTGTGAGTTACGATAACTGACCGGCGTGCTCTATGCCGTCGTGTTTTGTTAAGTTACACAAGTGGCAGAAACGATGCTTTCTGATTTTCACAATACAATGTAATCCACCCGAGTTTAGTTCAGTATTATAAAAGTGTTCACCCAACGCGTGTAAACTTAAGCTAATAGGTTAACAACAGTCTCGAGTCGGTCTCAAACAGTCGGGAGGGGGGAGACACTGGGTGCGTTCGGAAATTGCGCACCGGAGCACACTCGCCTATTAGTTTGTATTGGCCAGTGCGCTCAGTGCTGTATTTTCGAACGCACCCTAAGACTCGGTCGAGAGAGGCAGAGAAATGCAGACGATGCATCTCATTGCACAGAGGTGCGTGAGCAAGATAAGGATTTAACTTCATTTAAATCAGCACAGTGTAAGCACAGTGTAAGTTAATGTCCGCTGCCGTCAGCGCCATCTTCATAATAGATAAAAATATATTCAGAACAGAATAATAATATTAAAAATATTTAATAAAACAAAAAATCGAAAATCTTCTTTTCTTTTTTTTCGGGTTTTGGGCCTAACATGATGGCAATAGTCGGGTTCGGGCCGAGCCCCGGGCCGGCCCAGTCGGGCCCAGTTAGGGCCGAGCCTTCATTTTCAGGCCCGTTGAGAACTCTATAAATGATTAGTAGCCTTAAAGCTACTATTTGAATACTATTATTATTTTGCCTATACTGTGTGGCTCGCTTAGCCCTAGAATGTCTGTGATCTTACATACATTTCATGTATTCCAAATACACAGTCATAGATCACCCTCGTCGACGCGCTGTGTAGTGACGATCTGCGCGGCCATAAAAGTGCTCTAAACTCCGTCTGTACTCACCCAATAATTAATTCCTAAGACTTGGAGTCATATGTTGTCCTCTAGTTTCATATCCATTTGAAAGTTCTGCCAGAAAACGTGTGTTTAGTGAAATATCTCCACTTTTCCACGAGCTGCACACGGACGACTTTCTGTACGGGTGAGGGGCACGGACTTGAGTGAAGGACCACATTTAAAACGTCATAACAAATTGACACAGGGAAGCACAAACGAATGGGGAGCACAATTGACAGGTGCTTGTGATTGGTGCGGGGTAATGAATCACTCCATCTGCCAATTGTGTGTCCCAAACATTTGTGCGTCCTAAAGGAAGTTTACATATATTCAGTCCAGCACTCATTCCCGGGCCCCTCGCCCGTACAGAAAGTCGTCCGTGTGCAGCTCGTGGAAAAGTGGAGATATTTCACTAAACACACGTTTTCTGGCAGAACTTTCAAATGGATATGAAACTAGAGGACAAAATATGACTCCAAGTCTTAGGAATTAATTATTGGGTGAGTACAGACGGAGTTTAGAGCACTTTTATGGCCGCGCAGATCGTCACTACACAGCGCGTCGACGAGGGTGATCTATGACTGTGTATTTGGAATACATGAAATGTATGTAAGATCACAGACATTCTAGGGCTATGGCTCGCTGTGCATCACTCTGATTGCATCTTTCATTCATTCTGCAACGTGTTAATTGTCCATCACCTGACAACCATTAGCTGTCTTTTGTCATCTTCATTTCTTTATAGTTAAATGTTGTGTTGTTGACAAGATTGGGGCCAAAAAAGCCTGCCGCATGCGGCTTTATTATGACTTGTCATTCTTGTTTATATATATTTTTGGGGGGAGGCTTTTCTGCCTAAATGTATAGTTTACAGGATAGTTTACGGACCGCCAGGCCGGCGGTCCGGGCCAACATACCATTTTTATACTGTACATATAAAAATGTAACAAAAGTTTATTTTGAGTTATTTGGATTAGTAACTGTATTTATTGTTTGGCATTTAGTATGGGAATTTTTTATTTTATTTTAGCCATCTGCAAAATAAAATGTTTACCACTAGCTTTCTTCACCAATGTCTTCATAAAGGTCTCTACTAACACTTCTCAAATCGTTCCAACCCAAATCCTCAGGGAAAATGTATGGGAGCCAATCAAAGTTGGGGTATCCAGGGGGAAATATTGTTATTTTGTATGCATATCCGGTGTGTAATATTGGTATTTTGTTGTGCACATCTCAATGGATGTCTATAGTGGGCTTGTTGTTTGTTTGGGAGGATGTAAAACAGTAATAATGATTTAAATATAAAATAGATTCTATTAGAATATTACAAACAGAAATGTATCTCAATTGAAACTGTAATGGCCTTTACAAGTACTGACAGTCGATGGATACAGGAACAATCTTTAACAGATTTATGTAAAAGAACAATTAACCATATCTCATTGGGAGTCACAACAGATAACTCTAATTCTCAATGAGCTGGGAGGACGCAATGAACACATGTGGGGTGTTTGGCAAGATGAATCAAAAGCGTGTCCGTTTTTTAAATTTGAAACAGCATAATTCTCAGTGTTAATTTGAGTTTAAATCATTTCACAAATTCAATGGTGAATGGTAAGTTTGTACGCTCTCAACCGTAATTAACACAATCATTTTGTTGTGTACAATTACTTCAAACAGAGTTTAAATAATACTTAAACAGTTTATTTTAGTTTTTCTTTGATCACACACTGGGGGAGAAGTACTGGAGGAGGTAGCAGCAGGTATTGTCGGTTCGATAGTGGACCCTCTATAGGTGAAACACAGACAGCAGGATCACGCCATGTAAGTGGCTCAAAAACAACAGATCGATAATGAAGCTACAGAGGACTGTCTGAGTGTTAATAGAAGCAGGTTTGAAAAAGAATGACTGGAAACAGATGACTTAAGCTTGATTTATACTTTTTCAGCGGAGTCGTGCACCGAAACTAGCCGTTCTACAAGTTCACAACGTGTCGCATTGCCATGCATTGTGAGCTTGTAGATCGTACGACAGAGTATATCAAGCATTACATTGATAATTGTTTTGAAAATATCACCTCTGACTGCAGGGCATAGAATCCCAAAAGGGGGTTGATGTTTTTTTTTTTAACATCTGTTTATTGTAGTTTTTTTTCCTCTCACACAAGTATTTTTCAGATATTAATAACAGGATTTGCACAGATAAAAGAAATACAATACAAAATATAAATGAAATTAGAAAGACAAAAACAAAACAGAGGCATACATAACAGAACAAAAACATACATAACTTAACTAAACAAAACGACATACAAGCAACATGAGGCTGATGATGGCACACACCCAGAGGGCAAAATGAACAGCATCACAATCTAGTATAATATAAAGGCATACAACAGGTACTACCCCGGGGGGCAGCATACTGTAACACTATATTCACTCAATTCATCTCATCGAGTAGCCCAAGAATAGGTGCCTTATAACCTTATCCTCTCCAGGTGCAACACTCCTCCCAGCTCCTTTATCCACATATTGATTGTCGGAGGTTTCTCTGATTTCCAGGCCTGGAAAATTAACTTCCTGGCTAACAGGGTAAAAGGGGGTTGATGTTGACAGGAAAATGAAGGACAAAAGAGAGAGATTGCCGAGGTTTGAAGGTACAAACACAGTGTGCTCTCTCAGAGGTGAGTCAGAAATGGTGATGTTGTCATTGTTGTGTCTGGATTCCGGGTCCTGTGACACTGAAATTGGGAAAAAGGAAAGGAAGACAGTGTAGTAACTGACATCTAGAACTAAATCCCATCAAAGTAACTGGCTTTATGTCTGTCTCTCTCTCTCTCTCTCTCTCTCTCTCTCTCTCTCTCTCTCTCTCTCTCTCTCTCTCTCTCTTGCCTCTGCCCATCTTTCTCTTTCTCTTTCTTTTTTTCTTTCTGCCTCTTCATCAGATCTGCTTTCTGAATGTGGACCAGCAGAAAGTGGATTATCACGATGATAGAATTGTTAAGGTGAGCAAAACTCGTCTATACTCTTTCCACTCTCTTTCTCTGCTTGTCTCTCATCTAATTTATGCAGAGCGTATACAATGTAAGGATCTATTTTTACATAAATTGACACTGGATTTTGCATTGTACTGCACATTCCTCCCCTGCTCTTTTGTGTCTCATCAATGCTGTAAAAACTGTCTCAGTTGCCATGGATTCAGGATAATTAGAAAGAATTAGAGGGTTGATTTGTTTAGGTAATGTGTAGGCTTGTTCCCGGTAGTTATCCCTTGGGTCGCTGGGCGCACAGTGATTACATCACATGATATATGAGGTGTTATACAGGTGTCAGACACACACACACACACACACCCACGCACGCAAGCACGCACGCACGCACGCACGCACGCACGCACGCACGCACGCACGCACGCACGCACGCACGCACAATTAAGAGACAAACCATCAAATCAAAGCATTTTGCTACAATGATCCGTTTGGGGTCTCTTTACAGAAGCTGGCCCAGATTTCTCCAGACTTGCCAAAGTTGGTTGAGTCACTGAGTGTGCGCCAACCCAAGGAAAATGAGATACTTCTGTTTGGTGGCCTTGAGGCCCCAGACAGCTGTCAGACTCACCCACACACCCACACTCAGGTGAGTGAGCTTCAGGGATTCACACTATTCATCCTTGTCCTTTCTGTGTTTGCCTCAGTTGGCTCAGAGTACACGCTGACACATTCATTTTGTTCTTTTGTACCAAGTCATTGGTTCCTGCAGTCAACATCAAGAAATCCATCAAGTTAAAATGCAAGAAAAGAAACAGAATTAGTTTAAAGCAGTTTAACTAGTCTCTAGTTTTCCCAGATACCCACCCCGTCTTTTTCCTTGCACAATTAAAAGGACTACAGTGGAAATAAGCTCTTGAGCTTTCTTGTGTTTATCCTTTTGACTATTGTGTGCTTTTGTAATCAATTGTACATGCGATTTGTCAAAAGGAACCAATCGTTAATAGATACATCCAGACTTACATGTTTGCTATACGGAATACGCTACAATGGTAAAGGTAGCCGTTACAATAACTATTACAACCAGCATGTATACCTCCCAGTCTGCAGAGTAGTTAAACAAAAAAATTATCTGCACCCTGAGCCCCCCTTTTGATATTACAAAATAAACTATTTTGAGGCAGGCAGATTGGCATGAGGCATGCAGCCAGCAGGTTATTTTTGGAGGCGAAGGTGGAGGCGGAGGTGTTTTTCTCTGCCTGCCTGTGTTTGGTATTTTGGGGACATGCCGTGTGCTGTTGTGGGAGGAGAGGTACAGTAGGGGGGTGTCATTTGCAAATCAGCAGTGCACTGCAATTTTGGGGTCAAGCTGGCATCTCATCTGCTTGTGCGAGCTAGGTCTACTACAGTAGCATATAGCAAGGCGCGAGCTCGTCCATAGTTGTGTCAAGCTCTGTTTGTATTTCAGAGTTTCTGTGTTATGATGTATTCTAATGTGTGCTTGTGCTGTTTTGTTGTGAATGTACTTGTAGGTGTTAGTGTTAACTGTAAAGTTACTTGTTTCTATGTAAAGTTTTTAGTTTTTAGGTTTGATGTGAGTTTTGAGTTCCTGCATATGGGTCCAACACACATTCCTGACAACTGTGCTCCCTCAGAGTACATAAAAGCAGCTCCATTAATATTCATTGCAAATATTTAAATTCAATTCATGAGTTGTCCTGCTGACTGAACCCCACCCCACTGGGGTGCCTTTGAGTAGCTCCTCTCGACACACTTTAGTTGATAAAGGCGAAATACAAATAGATGTCTCCAGAATCACACAAACCCACTATATACAGTATATTGTTGCTGTAGGGCAGAAACCTCTTATCTCCATATTTTTACTTTTTGTGTTTTTTCGTAAATCAATGCCATATTTTAATGATCATACTACAGCGTCACACAAAAGTATCAATCCGCAAGCTCGAAACGCTAAGCAAAGCGACACGTTTTGAGCCTTCACCTCCAGGAATGTCATTACTTTAAAATAAAGCACCCAATGACCACTTATAATCACATTATAATGCATGAATTATATAATGTATTATGACTATTGTTATAAAGCAGTGTGCATATTTATGTAGTGTTCTAAGCAGACTATAATGCATTATAGACATATAGGGCTTCATAGAAAATTTTTCCATGACATTGTGGCCATTACCAGTATATGACTTTGCGCTGAGCACCATGCACTATTAATGAGAAGCGTAAAATGGATTGGTCATGATTGAATCCACCTGCAACACACCCGCCACATCCGATCTGTCCGGAACATACTGTCACCACTCCCAACCAGTGGTGTAAAATAACTAAATACATTTACTCAAGTACTGTACTTGCACTACAATTATTTGACAACTTTAGTTACTAGTTACTTTATAGATTTTAAGATTAACCACTTCAGCTCTGTATACATTTCGGCCATTTGAAAATAGCCGATCTACAAGCTCACAATGCGTCGCGATGCGACACATTGTGAGCCTGCAGATCTGCTATTTTCAAAAGATTCTTATACATTTGACAACATGAAATGGGACAACATTCTGCATATGCGTACTTTTACTTTTGGTACTTTAAGTACATTTTGATGCCAATACTTTTATACGTTTACTCAAGTACATTTTGAACTCCGGACTTTTACTTGTAACAGAGTATTTTTATACTGCAGTATTGATACTTTTACTTAAAAAGAAAATTCAGTACTTTTTCCACCACTGCTCCCAACTCACCGCACCGTTGACTGCTCTTCACGCTTGTTTGCCCGTTTCCGCCCTGTATCGCGAAATAAGGCCTTATGCTACAGCATCATAAATCTTGGAAGCATTATATTGTGAAAAGAAAATGATGGAACTAAATGCATTCATTACTGAATTATTGAACAGTTGGAATGTGTCATGAGACTTGCAAGCTCACGTGTGACCCCACCCTGCTTCCTTCCTCCACATAATGTATGCATTCTTAATTGCTCAGGTGGAGCCATGGTAACAGTGGGCTTAGCTCATGTTCAAGTTCAAGCTCAGCTCTTCTTACAGCCATACAGCCAGACCGGTGGAACGTATATCAATGCAAATGTGATTTACATCACATAACAAACAGCAACAATGACAATGGACAGACAATGCGCATTTAAATAGTTAATTTGATTAAAACAAATATATATACTATATATATCATAAGCTATTCAATCAATTACAGTATGTGTAACTGTTGTATTATACATCTCACATGTGAACAGTATCGAATAATGGCACAGAATGTGTCAATGTGTCATTAATAGTTTTTATTGAATATACAATAGTTTCTCATTGTGTGGGACAGACTCAGATCATTGGTTTGGATATTATGATGGCCACATGCCGGTCGAGGTTCATTTCATTTGAAACTAGAACAGCCCAGTGTTGTTAAACACCCTCTCATAATCATTTCCCATGCAGCCTGAGGAGCTGCACAGGCAATTAGCCTGCATCACCGGGCACAAATGATTTTATATCAATATGTAAACGGAAGACAAACAGTCAGCCAAGATACGCTAATAACTCAGATAGTGTTATTATGGTGCTTGTTCTTCAATCTCACCATCCAAATTGGTTAATTTGAGTGTTTGAGCATGATTGTGTGTGTGTGTGTGTGTGTGTGTGTGTGTGTGTGTGTGTGTGTGTGTGTGTGTGTGTGTGTGTGTGTGTGTGTGTGTGTGTGTGTGTGTGTGTGTGTGTGTGTGTGTGTGTGTGTGTGTGTGTGTGTGCGCGTGCGTGAATACCCTCGTGTTAACATGTATAATATATATTTACACGGTTCCCACTCAGGGCCATCAGCAGCGAGGAGCAGATGTGTGCCTGTTACAGTGCACAGGGCGGAGGCAGCCCACCCAGCCCTCCAGTGTCATCTTTGACATCAACAAGTTCCTGATCGGCTTACAGTGGGGACAGGACCAGCAGGCCAAGCACGGCCGACCGGCCGGACACCGAGTGGACGATGACACCAACCGCTCCATCTCTTCCATAGAGGAAGACTTCTTGACTGCCTCAGAACACCTCGGTGACGACAGCGAGGATGACGGCTACAGAAACGGTACGATTTACGATACACCATTTTAGGCGTTTTAGCATTTTAACAAAGCACTTCACACATTCGGTGCCAGAGGTTTATTAAAACAGGGTACATCTAGTGCTGGCATTCTTACCCTTTACGCCGCGCTGTTTATGGCTGTAGACTCCACGACGAGGACGCGGATGTAAACAAAGGGTACGTGCACGACGGTGGAGGGTCCCGTCTATCGCCTGGAACAATAATATTTCTAACGCGATCTGCCATTGCAGAGTGATCGCCCATCGAAAACGGCTGGTTTCCACCACGTTAAAAAAGTAATGGAGGCACGGTGGCGCAGTCGGTAGCGCTGTCGCCTCACAGCTAGAAGGTCCTGGGTTCGATTCCCGCCGGGGAAGCTGTGGGCACTGGGGGTGTGTCTTCTCCTCCGCGTCACCAGCGCCCATACCCTAGGTGGGGTTGGCGAAAGGGCCTACTCTGTGTGGAGTTTGCATGTTCTCCCCGTGTCTCCTAGGGTAGTTAATACCCTCACAAAAAACATGTAGTAATCGTGGTCACTATACTGCCTCCCCCTGGTTAGCCGGGGCGCCTGATGGAGGGGAAGGGAACTGGTTGGAATAACGTGTTCCTTCCACGCGCTACGTCCAACCAGGGAAACTCCCCCCTGTCGGGTGACAAGAAGGTCAGTTGGCTCTCATGCATTGAAGGAGGCATGAGCTCGGCCCTGGCCTCCCTAGGCTGGTGGGGGGAGTGTAGTGCCCAGGATCACTTAGCAAGTTGGCACCGGGTGAAAAAAAGGGTTACAAAATCGTGGGATAAAAATTATAAAAAAAAAAAAAGTAATGGAGATATGAAGCTTTTTCTCAAGGAGTTATAATGGGTGCGGACGGGAGGTCGTTTTTTTGGCATGGATCCGCTTCCGTCCTCTCCTTCTTTCAAGCTCCGTGAATCATTCCAAAGTTGCGTTAGAGCGCCCCACGTGGAAAAATAAATAAATAAATCTCCTCACGGAGATCTCCGGTTATGGCACTCAACGAGTGTATTTGCAAAACCGTGAATTCACGGTTTTGGCACTCAATGTGTTAAGATCAAGTACAGTATGTCCACATCAATAATTCAGTGATGTTGCCAGAGGCTTGTGTGTGTCCTTTGCTTGATACTGTTTGTTGATTACTGGGATTCAATCCCACTGGGCATACAACTAGAAAGAGATATGAATGGACCAATTGAAAGAGATATACAGTTGATACTGTAAGGAAGTGTCTCCCAACCTCTGCAAGTACAGTAAATATTTCGGTTTCAGGTATATACTCATAAGTCTTATTGTTCATCACTTTGACACTTTGCTGTTGTTTGGAAGTATATCACATGAAGAAACCAATGACAAATAAAATTAAATGTTCTCTAAGTCAGTGGTTCTCAACCTGGGGGTCGCGACCGCCAGGGGGGTCGCCAAATAATTTGGGGGGGTCGCCAGTTTTTTTGGTGAAAAAAAAAAAAAAAAAAAAACTTTTTTTTTTAACAAAATATTTTTTTATGTTATCATTAATTCATGTTTTATCAGTTAATTTACTCAATTTACCCACTTTTTGTTAAAATGTTTTGATAATAAACAATTATCAAATAACCTATTATAATTAAATAACCTTCGCGCGCGCGAACGGGACCGCGCGCGTGCACGCGGGGGGTCGCGGGAAATAATATCATTATTTTGGGGGTCGCGGCCTGAAAAGGTTGAGAACCCCTGCTCTAAGTGATATTTTTTTGTCTGTAATAAGCTTCAAAAGTTAGTGGGAGGGGCCTATTTGACAAAAAATGCGAGAGTACGACCCTCAACATCTGATTCCAATGTGGGGTTGATTGGCCGTTTTGTTCATGATTTTTTGTGAAATAGGCCCCTCCCACTAACTTTGGAAGTTTACGAACGGTAGGGATTATCAGAATTCCACCTATGTTTCCACTATTTGGACAAGAATTGTACAAAAATACTTGCTATGAGCTTGTATATCTGCTATTTGTTGAAGAATCGTGGAAAATGTGTGCAAATCTTTGAATATATATTTTTTAAAGCGAACATTTGTAACTCAAATCTTTGCTTCGTGAGGTCCCTGGAACAAAATATTTTACAAATGTTCGCTTTAAAAAATATATATTCAAAGATTTGCACAAATGTTCATGATTTTTCAAAAATAGTAGATCTACAAGCTCATAGTGCGGCACTCGGCGGTGCCGCGCTATGAGCTTGTATATCTGCTATTTTTGAATAGCCAAAGAAATATAAAATTACAGAGATGCGTTCCCGGATTGAATGGGTTAATGTGTAACTCAAAAGTAGCAACGTTAAATCGGATTGTAGTAGAATTCAGCCCAGAGGTTTGTAGCACCATGATCCCGAGGAGCCAACGAACGCTAATCTGTAATTAATTGATAAACATCCAATATTACAAAGGTTTCTCTCCCTTTTGAGTCGACGCAATATATATAATTAGATCACCGTGGATAAGAATGCTCTTTACTCTCCCATGGGGGGTTGGAGAGTAGCTGCTTGTTCAGGAGACATGGAGCCACTGGAATCTGTGGCTGTGTTTTCACTGCATCACAGCGGTGTTATCATTAGTTATTTTTGCACCACGGGGCATTAGAGCTATCGGATGCCAAGGTCAGCTCAGCATCTCACCCTGCATCTCTCCCACAATGAGGGATGAAGGTTGCTGGCGACTGAAGAGTTTTGTGCCAAAGTGAAAGATCTACAATCTGGCAAAGTTGGCGTCTAATCTAATTAAGGGAATGCTGGTATTAAAGTAAAACTCACCCTTTTTGGATTTTCTGTTAAAAAACAGAAAATTGTCATGCTGGATAAAACACAATAAAGTCATGGACTAATAGATCCCTTATCAGACGACGTCACTCTGATATCATGCACACAGGCAGGTTGCAAAAGAATCCGACCACTCATAAGACGCAATGGAAAACATTTAGGTCATGGCACTCAAACTTTCTGCATTTTTCCTCCCAGAGTGGAGAGGAAGAAGGCTTAGAATGTTTACTGTGACTTCTCTTTCTTTAAATATACAGTATACTCCTTGGTTTCTGTTACAGTATGTGTAAGCCATTCTCAAACCAGTTGTCCTCAAACCCTGCCTCCAATTGCTGTGATTAGCCCCATGACATGAGACACACAGATGGAGCACTCATCGGCATGCAGGCACTCGCTCGCCCGCCGTCGCGCTCGCGAGCGCCTCACAAGCCTCACCATACACAGGATGTTGAGTGAACCGAAACGAGCGCTGCTCAAAACGCTGGGGAATCTGGTGAATCTGTTGGGAATCGCTTACATGCAACCTGCAGTCTCAAAGTTTTGATACAAATAGTTGGTCTATTTCTATTATGATCCTTGTAACATTTGAAATAGTTATACACGCAAACACTCACACAAACACACACACACACACACACACACACACACACACACACACACACACACACACACACACACACACACACACACACACACACACACACACACACACACACACTAACTAACTAGATGTTAGTGTTAACATTTAAAAGGGAGGATGCTTGAATGTTTGTATGTATCATGTAATGGTAGCCATTTCAGTGGATTGGTTAGCAAGATGATAACCAGCATGCATTGTGCAACAAGTGGAACCAAATTAAGCTTAATCGATGTAAGCCCCACTCTCGCCTTACCCTAACCTTAATCACACCAAACCCATGTTTGAACTTAATCACATTAACAATGCTTAACCTTCACTAAAATGTATTGATTAAACCCAAAACGAATGCCTAAACTCAACTTTCTCTGGCTGTTTGTGAAGTGCATCATGCTTATTGTCCTGCGAACCAATCCATTCTAAGTGCTACCACTGTATAACAAGGTTTTACATTACCCAGGACATAATTGCAAATTTGCTTGGAAATATAGACAAATAAATCACAAATTGTGCCGGAAAGCAAGATGGTGAATAAATCACAGTTTGGTGGGAAACTATGCAGCATTAAGAAAGAGTACTGTGGTGGACAACCAGCTGATGTGTTCTGGTTGTGATGTGATGATGGAACGGATGTTTCTCACTCCCTGTCACTTGTTTTCTCGTTCTCCACAGAGCCAGAGAAAGGTGACATGGCAGACAGACTGTCAGAGATAGCTCAGCATCACTACATCAGACCTGGGCTTCAGAAGGGACGGCTGGCCGAGCGTCAGGACATTGAGGACATCGAGGTGACAGCGAGCACCGCCTCTAAGAGGCGGGGGTCTCAAAGAGCCAGCGTCCAGGTCAGGGAGTCTGCAGGCCACTATGCCACCAATCTGGCTGAGTCTGTTCTACAAGACGCCTTCATCCGCCTGTCTCAGGACGAGACTTCCTTTGTCTCTGAGGCTGCTGTTAGCGTTTCCCTTTCTGGTCGCCCCGCCTCCAACGGCATCTCGCAGACTAAGGAGCCTTCACGGCAGCGCACACTGTCCTTTGAACTCCCTAAGATCGTTATAGTTCAGAGCCCAGACAGCAGTGAGGGGGCTGCAGAGTGGCCAGACACCCAGACCCCCCAGGTACCTGAGCAAGATGTTTCTACTACAGACAGACAGGCACCTGAACTCAGATCACAGCCACACAACCGTTGTCAAAGAGAAGGACACCCCTCTAAATCCGTGGAGGTGGCCCTCGCCTGTGCTGCCAATGTTATCGGCACCATCACTCACCCACAGGTGACAGAGCAGATCATGATGGAGTCTGCTTCGGAGGAGGAGACTGAAGAGGAGCTGCAGGACCCTGAGGACAAAGCTGAGTACTCCTTCTCTTCAGCCATGAGTGGCATGGCCCAGGTGGCAGGGGCCGTGGCTGTGGTGGACCTGACTGAGGAGACCGGCGACAGCGTTGACTCGGACGGCGAGTCGGTTGAGGTCTACACAGCATCCCGGGGGTTGATGTCCGTAGCCGAGGCCTCGGCCGCCTTCACCCTCCACTGCAGCGTGGCAGAAGGCACCAGCATAGAGGCCTTCCGTGCCAATATCGCTGAAGTCCTCCACAGAGAAGCTGCCACGGTACTAGCACAGCCGCAGGGCTATAAGAGTGTAGCTCACCTGCTGGAGGCCACCCATAACAGGATAGTAGACGGTATTACGTGTCCAAAGAAGTCCTACATGGATGAAACAGAGGTGGATGATTTCATCAGCGAAGTGGCAGACAGCCTTTTTAAGCACGCTTTAGAGAAGGCAAAGAAGAAAAAAGAACTTGAAGGACCAGGAAAAGATGTTCCCAATATAGAGGGCTTCCTCCAGGATAGTGTGAACAATTTGCTCTTTGACATCCTTTGCCTGACGCAGAGGAAAATCACTGACATTTCCAGATCCAATCGAGGGTCAGTTGACACACAAGAGGGTGACATTTGCATGAGAGAGACAACTAAGTCTAAGGTGGGAAGGGAAACATTCAGTCAATCACACTTGGCTTGCTATAGCCCGCCTAATAATAATGAGAACCAGAGTAGCATGTACCGCAGCACAGATAAGCTGTCCATGGCCCTTGGAATGAAGGAGGAGAACTATATGCTGGTGGAGAAAATAAATTATGCCTGTGGCTCTTCAAGTTCTGCACATAGCAAAGAGCAACAGCAGATATTCAAACAGGGCCAGACAAAGCCAATGTCATCATCTGCTAAGGACTGTTCTGATCAACAACAGAACCAGCAGGGGAAAGGGGTTACTAGAGAACCTCTGAGTGAGATCTCGCTCTCAAGGAGAGGGCGCTTTGGGACACCCAGTGACAGCAGACAGTCATCCCTGACACCACAGTCCTCCCTCAACTCCTGCAGCTCTTTGCTGTCTTTCAGAATGGACTCGGAGACCAAGACACCTGTTAATTGCTTCGCTGATGACCTGGCCACAACAGTGGTGTCTATGGCCACCGAACTGGCCGCAATCTACCTGGAGAACTCCACCGGGAAGCAGCCGTGGTTCTGTGCCCTAAAAGGAGCTTCTGACGGACCTGAGGCCTACCTTCTGCCCACCTGCCGATCGGCGCTTAGGAGGAAGGAGGGACAGAATGGCAGCACGGCCTCCAAGAAGCACCGGGCCCCTCGCCTCAGCGAGATCAAGAGGAAAACGGAGGAGCATCCCGAGCTGATGGAGCGTCTGGTGAACCGCGTGGTTGACGAGACGGTCAACCCAGACGAGCCACAGGATCCCTTTGCCTTGTTTGCCTCTGAGGTCACAGCCAGGATCATGAACTGTCCTGAACTCAACGTGGTGGACACCTCCAAACCTGGACAGCCTCGCAGTAGGTTACAGTGTGAGCGATGGAGCCGAGGCAAGCCTGCAAGCTATGAGAGCATTCCAGAAGAACACGATCCTTCAGGCACGCCCAACACTTTAGGGCCCGGCAGTCGGTTGGGTCAGAATCTGAGCCGGGGAAGCTCTATCTCCAAGCAGTCGAGCTGTGAAAGCATCACAGATGAGTTCTCACGGTTCATGGTAAACCAGATGGAGACGGAGGGAAGGGGGTTCGACCTCCTGCTGGACTACTACGCGGGGAAGAATGCCAGCAGCATCCTGGCTGCGGCAGTGCAGCAAGCTGCTACCAAGAAGAATGGCCACCTTAATGTCAGGACAAATTCCTGCCTGTCTAAGCAGTCCAGCACAGAGAGCATCTCAGAGGAGTTCTACAGGTTTATGCTTCGTGACATGGATAAGGAGAACAAGGAGTTTGGCATGGCCAAGACTAGAGAGTGGAGCAACAGCCTCCTCCCCCCTTCTCCAAGAACAGCATTTTGTATCCGGCAGTCCTCTGTCCCAGACCGCCGCTCCTCAGACTCACGGTTGACTGTCAACTCGCCCATCAAAGCCAACTCATTTGACGGATTTGCACGCAATGTGCATGGAGACACGCTCAACATCTACCCGAACATCTCAGTGTCAGCCACAGGCTTGTGCAAGTCGGACTCTTGCCTATACCAAAGAGGACATTCTGACCAGATCACTGACATGTTGATCCATGAAACTTGGTCCAGCTCCATTGAATCCCTGATGAGGAAAAACAGGATCATCGCTGACCCAGAGGACAGCATCGAGCTGGAGGCAGCAGGAGACTCCCAGCCTCATGTCCAGCAGTTTGCCAACCGCCTGGCAGCTGACATTGTAGAGACTGGAAAGTCTGCCCTGGGGAATCAGCAGGTAGGGTGGCAGCCAAAGCCGCACACGCCTGTAGGAGAAAGAAGGAGAGGGTTCAAACAGTCGCGACCAAGTTGTAGTCAGAGCAAGGTCAGCCAGGAACAGGCTGTGACCGGAGCCAGGGCTGGGGTCAATGACAGTGCCGCACGCCCCATGAGGGGTCCAAGGGATGTCCCTCTAATCCATATTGAGGCAGATCAAAAGGATGAGGAAACCCTCCCAGTCCCTGCCAGGGCAGGAGGTCTCCATCGGGACATGACTCCAAACGCGTCAGCTCCAAAGTGTGGAGATAAAGCAGCCTCTGGCCATAGCAGGTAAGCCCACCACCTGCACAGGCCAGTTTTACTGTGTGTGAGTCAGTGTGTGTATATATACAATTATATACACTCATTCAGAATAAAAGGGGTCGCCAAAAAAAATCCCATCAAATATGGGGTTGTGGTATAAAAATGTTATACAACATGGAGTGAAAGAAAGTTATTTTTGAGGTTTCTTTAGTTTTCTGTCCTTTTCTGAAAATGGATGTTTAACAATAGTGGTCTCAGCAATAGAAAACTGTGTGCGTGTAGCAAAGCTATTTATAGTTTGATCACAAAGCAGCAGGAACACAGGGGATCTATTCACAAAGGAAAAACTAATCTATCTTAGTGTTGTGTGGGGTTTGACAGAACGTTGGCCAGGCTGTGACTCATATTGGCTGAGTGATGAACTATGTGCAGAATGCTTTTAGTGGCTTCATCTTTTATCCAGTCTGTAGTGGTTGAACTCACCTTGATCCGCATGGGACCCTGGGGAAACCTGTATGAAAGAGTAAAAACATCACACATGACACCCTTGGGTATAAAGGCTGCGATTATTTGTGAGCTGCAACAGGATTACCTACTCAGGAAGTCAGGATTAGGTGCTTAGGTGTTACCTGGTCAGTGCCATTGTTTTTGGCAATAGATTATTGAACATGGTCAGTACGGAAAGGTCCATCCTTTTCAGGAATACCACAATGGTATTGCAGCTAAAGTCCTATAGACCAGGGGTTCCCAACCTTTCTGTTACCACGGACCAGCTGACAGCCCATAACATTTTCCGGTGGTTGGGAACCCCTGCTATAGACCACTGATGGTTTGACCGATATTATAGAAAAAAGAAAAAGTTACATTGATACAGCGTCTATAAAAGCGTCTATTTGCAAACATTTAACTTATAGCAAACAATGAATAAAAATAAGCAAATAACATTTTGATATGAAAAGAACATTTAAGCAAACAAGTAAACATAACATTGTCTACACATTAACTGAAATGTATTTTATTTAACTACTGAAGCCATATTCAGAAATGTATATCCAACATAGCCAATTTATAAGCGTTACAACATGTTGTAAGCTTGTAGATCGTCTATTTTGGAGAACATATACAAATTGGGACTCATAGGCTGCACAATTGCTAATACTGATATTGTAAAAAAATAGATAAGAAAGGGCAAATAATATATCGGTCTGGTTCTAATTGCAGAAAGCCTACAAGGATTCATTGAGGTGGCAGGTTTCATACACAGGACCCACAGTCTCCAAGGCTTTGTTCAGACTTGCAGGCAAATCCGATTTCTTTCCTCAAATTCGATCTTGAGGATTGACTGTCCAAACTGTTATTTGCAAGTGATCAGTTTGGATTAGTGTATTCAGACATTATCAGCCTATCTGTGTTGGTTGCTGTGGTAATGACATAACACCATAGGCATGAGTAATATTCTGTTATATACGACAGTGTACATGCTAAAAAATAGCAGATCTACAAGCTCACAATGCTTCGCATTGCAACGCGGTAGATCACCTATTTATGGCGAGTGACACATTGTACATTGAAGTATAAACTCGGCTGTGTCCAGAACGAGACACATCTTCCGAAATCACATTTGAATCACATTTCAAACCACCTAGGAATGTGTTTCAAATTGGTCTGGGCAGTATATCGATATTACATTGATATCGTGATATGAGACAGATATTGTCTGTGATTTCCGATATTGTGATATTGCATAAGGATCTGTGTCCACAGCCCGTTAAAAAAATGTATTGAGCTTCCAGCGCCTTTCTACCAAGCAATTCTATGTTAAAGACGCACTGGAACGCTCCTCTGCCAGGTGCCGGGCATCGCGTTTCAGTGCAAAAATTGCAGGGGTAAATAAACATTCTGTGCGCGTAGTAAGGGTTATCTTTTCCTGGTTTTAATCACTTAAGTCCTATTTTATAGGCTAGTTTCCAACAAATTCAAACATTTTCTAAAATTGGTAAATATCTACAGCCGATCGGCCATTTTCAATCATGAACATTTTGGAAATATAAAAACTAATTTTGATATTATCGTAATATTATCGTGATAATATGATATTATCATCACCATCACTAACTAGTATTTGGTCAAAAATATTTTGATTTTATCCATATCACCCAGCCCTAGGTTCAAATCTCATTACCATTTCCATGTGTTTTTCTTTTTTCTTTTCTGACTTGATCGGATTCCATTCTGGATAGGCCAGAAATGTGATTTGGGCTGCCAGTCTGAACATAGCCCAAGTGGCCTCTCAGTGGACACTCCCCGAAGAGCTGCACATTCTGCCAATTCTGCACATTCTATGGGGTAATGAAGCCAGTACTACTTTCTAGATTGCATTGCAGATGGAGACCCATGAAGCTAATGATATAAGGGAAGGAGCTGCCAATATGTAGCAGAGGGATATGCGAAGTGCGATGTGGACAATTATATAATTATTACAACACCTATTTACTGACTGTTTCAATGGCAATTTGAGACTGAGAGGAGAAAAGGTAGTGCACTCAGGCGTCAACAGAATCACCGTGTGCTACTTTTCAATTGACAATAAATTTAATCAGAGATGGAGTAGAGTGCATATGTCTGTGTCCCTTGTGTATGACTGCAACTGATTGACTTGCCAAGTCAATAAAACCTTATTTCCCAATGGAATTCAAGAAGATAGCAGCCCTCAGTCATTGACTTAAATGAATAAGTTTCTCTTTCTAAAAAAACAAAGGACCAAAAAACTACAACTTACAATGTATTGATACCTGGAATAAAAAAAGTGTTTTGGCTGTGGTGACAATAAAGGGACCTATCGTGATTTGTGAGATGTACAAAGTTTTAACATTCAGTGTCTGTTTTCTTTTGTTTTGTTCTAAAAAAATCACACCCAGTGTGAAGTGGGCGGTGTGGTCATCACAGTGGTCAGACCCATGACTCACTTAAAAAAAAAAATCACACCCAGTGTGAAGTGGGCGGTGTGCGGTCATCACAACATGACTCACTTTTAAAAAGGATAAATGACTTTACTGCTATTCATAGGGCTGCACATGTGTCATGTGTTTCGCTAGCCAATCACAGTCCTGAATTTGCAAAGTCAGCCAATCACATTACAGTTAGTGGTGATGACACTAGCTGTAATGTGATTGGCTGATATGAAAAAAGTATCGATTTGCATTAACAATGGAAGGGTTAGGGGGTACACAAATGTTTTGGTCGGTGTCCAAAACTCACTTATAGGGGGCGGCTACACCGCCCCAAAAAGTGTTGAAATGTGAAACTGTCAACAAACAGTTTAAATACTTTTATATTCAAGCAGAAAACGCTTTGCGAATTTTATCAGCTTGCTAGACCCTATCATCAGACACATGTATCATCAGACACATGTGCGGTACTGTCGCCAAAACCAGCCGGTTGATGGTCAACCCATCTTGCGGTTTGCTCTCCCCAGCAGTGACAGGGACAGGCCTACAGTGGCAGTGGCTGCAGTAGGGGAGAGGGACAAACGCTCTATGAGTGCTAGCAGTGAGGAGAGCACGGGGAGCTGGTCGCACATCACCCCTGAAGACGACCCACAGGACGAGACCAGTAGTTTTATCCAGCTGAGCGAGGGGTCAGTAATCGCTGCTCCTCGTCCAACCATACTGCTCTAACTGTCGCTACTCCCACCCACCCTCACCCTGCTCCCATTGGCCCATCGCTGCTAATGCTTGTGCTGTCCCTGTGTTGCCAATGCCAGCTTGCGCTCTGGTGATGCAGTATAACAAAGAGTGCTGAGGCGCTACACATATGGCAGACAGCCCATGCCACAAAGCCCTCTCCGTATAGCTGGCCATGCCTTCGGCCAAAGACCCAGCTTAGAGAGCCTGCAGCAGTGCTGTGAGTGTGGTTCAAACTGCTTCTCATATCAAGCGTTCACAGTTCAGAGCATTTAACTCATCATTATCTGCTTCTATAAAATCACCTTTTCTCTCTAGGTCCCTACAAAAAGAAAAACCTTAAACCAACAGCCGTCTGTTGCTGAGATTTCTGAGCTAGCAAGGAAGTATCATGCTTTCACTGTATCAGAAAAGCCCTCAGTATGTCGCCCATGTACCGGCCGCAATCTTTCTCTCCGTAGGAGGACGAGTGACTGACGCAGCTTTTGATTGGCTGAAATGGAAGTAAGGGCCGCTCGGCTTTGTCAGCTTGGACAGTGCATGAGTCGTGTGCATAATACTGTGTATAATCCTAACCTTAATCCTATCCATGACCATAACCTCACAAAATATTATGCCTAAAGCTAACCTTAACCCTAACCATAACCTACATGCCTAAGCCGAGGTTTGTAACAAAAACAAGTGCTCCCTCTTCTCTCATCCTCCTACGGATAGAAATATAGCGCCCAGCAGGACTCAACACTGTGGAAAGAGGGTTTTCCTCTTAATGAGTATAATGCAGCGATTCCCAAACTGTATGCCCGCTGGTGGGCAGTGAGAATATTGCAAGTGTGCCCCCAAATAATTGGCAAAACATTAAGATTTTAATGATAATATAAAATTAATATTGAATGATAATTAAAATAAAAGATTTCATGGAATTCTTTCTTTAAAACCTTGGAAATTTGTTTTCATCGTGATACAGATAATGGTCAGAATGCTTTCTAGATTTTCAAGTGGGCCCTGATCCAGAAAAGGTTGGGAACCACTGCTGTAATAAACAAAGTGGAACATGTACTGTACCTCTAACTCGACTGATAATAAACCGTAGAAAAATACCTTATTGTCTTCAGCAAGTAATGTTCCGGTAATGTAATGTTTGATGCTGTTAATCCCTGTTGCAGAATAGTCTGCATTGTAGATTCTGAAGAACTCATTCAGCAAGTTGCAGCCGTTTGTGCCACCGTGACACCTGTGGGCAGGGTTCCATTTGTAAACAAAAAGAAACTGAGAACATTATCTTGATTAATTAAGCTCTATATACTTCGTACAACAAATACTAAAAATAGCCGACAATGTGTCAACCTTTGAATAGCGCACAATGAAAACAGCTCACAACGTGTCGCATCGCGACGTGTTGTGAGCTTGTAGATATGTTATTTTCGCTATTTTCGAAATAAATAAATACGAAATAAAATTGAATTTCTATCAATTTGAACATGAACGTGAACATTTTCCCAAAAGAAGGAAGCCAGTGATAGTGTGGTGCTCTGCGGTGGATTCAAACCCTCCACTGCGGTAGGCAGCTATACCACTGCGCCACCTGAGCACTTCAACTGCATTGTTCAATTTTGATATTATCAAAAATGAATCTCATTTCAGTCTACATTTTCCAAAAAGAAATGTATGTATGTATGTATGTATTTAATTCTGTCTGACCAAAAGCAGGTATTAAACAAATCCCCTACGGTCACAAAAATGAATGACCAGAGAAGCAGGGATTCAAAAGCAGAGGCATGGATCCCATCCCCATCCCCATCCCCATCCCCCATTCCAAATCCAAATCCAACCCTGCCCTGCGGATCCCTGTGGCCTCTCCATCCACTTGTTTATTTTGCTGCCTCGTCATGCCCTTAGATTACCTACATGCTGTGAAACACAAGGGCCACATGTCCACTTCAACTCTCCACCAGCCTGCCCTGTCATTACTGGAGGGTGCTAACTGCCAGCCACTGTCCACCGGGAAAGCATCAGATGCAGCTGCTATTTAGACGTTCATTAGTAGCTAATGAGCAACGTGACCTTCATTGACATGCCTTCTTATTGTTCCGTGAGGGACCACGTCAGATGTCTTCAGACAAGATATGAATGATACTCCGTGTTTTTTTGTTTGTTTTTTTTTGGTTTACAGAAACGCGACCAGCAGCGCATCCAGTTTGGGTCTGGCAGACCTGGATGCTTTTTCCGATGTGCCCAGCCAAAGCACAGTCATCTGGTGAGTGTCACAGCAAAGCTGTTGTGATTGTCACTGTGTGGGCTGACTCTGATACCAACAAATGACAACTATTCATTCACTGACAGGTGTTGTTTAAGTATGTGCACGCTGTATCGATATAGCACCCTCTCTATCGATACACATATCGTCGGGAGTACAGTATATATCGATTTATTGCCATATCGATTAATTGAACCCACTCCTAGTCAGTATCATGTCAGTATCATGTCAGTATCATGGTCAGTATCATGACAGTATCATGGTCAGTATCATGGTCAGTATCATGGTCAGTATCATGTCAGTATCATGTCAGTATCATGGTCAGCATCATCTCAGTATCATGGTCAGTATGTGTCAGCATCATGGTCAGTATCATGTCAGTATCATGGTCAGTATCATGTCAGTATCATGTCAGTATCATGGTCAGTATCATCTCAGTATCTTGTTCAGTATCATGTCAGTATCATGTTCAGTATCATGGTCAGTATCATGTCAGTATCATTGTCAGTATCATGGTCAGTATCATGGTCAGTATCATGGTCAGTATCATGTCAGTATCATGGTCAGTATCATGTCAGTATCATGTCAGTATCATGTCAGTATCTTGTTCAGCATCATGGTCAGTATCATGTCAGTATCATGGTCAGTATCATGGTCAGTATCATGTCAGTATCATGGTCAGTATCATGGTCAGTATCATGTCAGTATCATGGTCAGTATCATGTCAGTATCTTGTTCAGTATCATGTCAGTATCTTGTTCAGTATCATGGTCAGTATCATGGTCAGTATCATGGTCAGTATCATGGCACATGGCATCCCCTGTCACAGGGATGTCAGGCCCTGTCAAATCAGGCTCCTCTCACAGCACTGTGTGACAAGGATGTCAGGCCCTGTCACAGGGGCGAGCTATGGGAATGCACTAGAGTTGGGGACTGGAGTTGAGAGTTGGGGAAGTCCCGGCAAAGACGCGCTGTGATTGGCCAGTAGTCACTTTGAGTGGCAGTTGGGGCAAACGCTCTCCACACGACATGATTTACGATTCTGTGCCTGACTCGAACGGGGCTGAGTAGGCACAAGCAAACTTCGCAACCTTCGGCACGGGGTGCCTCTCATGGCTCAAGTTCGCTTGAGACTGCGCTCCTCCGCGGTCCAAAACTATACTTTATCGGCGAAAAAAGTAATCCGCGGTTGTTTGAAAAAGTAATGTCTCAAGCGAGAATCGATTCCAGAATCCCAGGAAGTGTGGGTTGGGAGTCTAGTGATTAACGAGGCAAGCCACTGAGGCCGGTGCTGAGATTGGGTATTCGGGCTGTATTAGAATGTGACTACGCCCATCGTTCCCAACTATTCTAATGTAGAGCGAAAGAAGCCCCGCCCAGTAGAGGGAAGCCTCACCCCGGCTTCCCAACTCTAGTGCATTCACATAGCTCGCGTCACACAGCTTTCCTGACATCCCTGTGACAGAGCCGTATCAGCCCTGTCATTCAGTGCTGTGAGAGGGGCCTGATGTGACAGGGCCTGACATCCATATACAATTCTACTTATAATCGTAACAGGCTTTTTTTTCCCTCCCTGGGAAGTAGGATAATAATTACATAATAATCTCATACTAACAGTCCAGTATATTGCAAGGTACATTGAGGTACTTTCAGTGCTGCTAATGTGGGTTTAACTAATCAAACATTTTCTCCCAACAGGACTTTGTTTCGGAGAAGGAAGCATTTTGCCTTCATCAAGTTGTAATTTGCTTGCCCATTTGTATAATATTTGGCTTGTTGATGGACAAGCACACTAATCAGATGTTACTCTGTTTCCCACAGTGAGGAGACAGAGAAAGGCCACCTCAAAAGGAGCAAGGAGAAAGTCATTGGTAAGTGGCATAATGAATAATAATAATAATAATAATAATAAGGGTTATAATAATAATAATAATAAACATCACACTCATATAGGCAAGCGCATTTCCTAGGGCCCAAAGTCAAAATAAACAACTTTATTAGCTAAAAAAATAGCAAAGACAATAACATTAAGCTAAGATTAAAAGGCAGAAAGGGAGATTTGATTTGAGTTAGGTGGGGAAAGCGAGTCTGAAAAGGTGGTGTTTTGAGGGAGGCTTTGAACACGGCAAGGGTGGGGGCGTCTTTGTTGGGAGGTAGGTGTGAGTTCCAAAGGGAAGGGGCTGCAAGTGAAAAAGCCCTGTCACCCTAGGTGCGTTTGTTTGTTTTTAGGGGGATTTCCAGGAGTTTGATCAGTATTTTGAAATCGATTATGTGTTTTACTGGGAGTCAGTCGTGGAGGACTGGGGTGATGTGGTCTCTGAATCGGGTTCTGGTGAGGAGGCGGGCAGCATAGTTTTGCACAGTTCTTCAGAACTTTGGAGGTGGCACCGTAAAGGAGGCAATTGCAGTAGTCGAGTCTAGATGTGATGAAGGCATGGATGAGTTTCTCTGCAGCAGTTTGGGATAGTGTGGGACGGAGGCGGGCGATGTTTCGGAGGTGAAGTCCTTGTGTTGCTTTAATGAGCACATACTGTACTTCCTCCAACTCCTTTGTTCTGTCAATATATCCCTGGCTTGTACTCCAAGAGCTCCTGAATCAATGTTGTGATTGTTGTGTGTTGGTTGGTGCATGAAAGGTTGTTTTATCACTTCTGAATTAAAGATGTTCATCTGTCATCTGGAGATCTGTGATCTCCAGATGCTGTTGTCTAAATACACTAAGATTAAGACTTAAATTGGAACAAAGATTGAAAGATGAAAAAACACCATGCAGTTCAGAGTATGTGTAAGGTCTGAAGAAGCAAGCAGCTTTCATCTTGTGGTGTCAGTATGCACAGCTTGTGCGCATAGAGGCTTTGTTCAGACGAATACGCTTTGTTCAGAAATCTTTAGGACTGTCCACACTGTTATTTGAAAGTCATCAGATTTGTGTATTCAGGGCATCTGCACTGGTTGCTCTGGTAACGACATACAGTAGGTGTGAGAAAAAGTAACATCTGATGTGTTCAGTGTTGTAATCAAATGAGATTTACTGTATGTGTATAGAAAGCTGAACAGTGGAAGCAAGAATGTAACAACATTGATGTTTTGCCGGGGGTTAATCATGAGTCGCGTATGAGGACATAGCCTAATATGTCCTTTAACCTCCCATCACCTTCTCCTGTCACCCCGCAGAAGGCAGGTCTGTAGGGGGAAGCAGCGGCCCCAGGGTGCTGTTGGTGGTAAACTGTGACCTGGAATCAGAGTGTGTGGACTCTGAGCTCAGGGTGGCTCTGCAATGGATCGCTGCTTCAGAGCTCGGATTGCCTGGCCTCTACTTCAGCAAGTCCAAAGAAAAGAGGGCGTCCAAGGTGGGTTGAGCTTTAAATGATAATACAAAATAATTATGATTAACTAGGAAAATGTGCTTCTCTGAGCACAGGTCTCCGCCAGGCCAGGGGCCTGTTCCTCGAAAGGTGAATTAAATAAGCCTGGCCTTAAGTCAAATCCAGGCTTGACAAAGTCGGGTCCATATAGCCTGGTTTATTCCGTTCCACGAACGCCAAGCCAGGCTGAAAAGGAGCGACTTTGTCGAGCTAGACCTTGTCAAGCCAAGCTGTGTCGACCCAGGATAATGAAGCCAAGCTTCACGTATTTCTATAAAAGACCATGAAAGTCGATAGCAGAATCCTTGAACTTGACCAATCATGGAGTCCAAAACCAGAGCGGCGTTCTTCTCTGTGGCTGAACAGCAGCAGCTCATGAAATCATACAAGGAAGTAAAATGTATAAAGCAATGAAGGAAACGCGACCACAATAAATAGATCCAGGGAGAAAGCGTGGCAAAGTATTGCAAGCACACACAGAGTGTGTGTGTGTGTGTGTGTGTGTGTGTGTGTGTGTGTGTGTGTGTGTGTGTGTGTGTGTGTGTGTGTGTGTGTGTGTGTGTGTTTGCGACGGGACGGGACGGCAACGGGACACACGGAACGGGACGGGACGGGGGGTGTACCGCGACGGGGGCCGCGACGGGACGCACGGGACGGGACGGGGGGGTTGACCGCGACTGGGGGCCGCGACGGGATGAGCGGGGGACGGGGACGGGGATGGGGGGAGACGGGGACGGGGGCGGGACACGCAATAACCCCACATTTGTAAGACCACCAGGTGGAAATGGGCGTGGCTTATTTGGGGAGTTGCGTAATGAACCAATCCAAGAGAACATATTTGTTATAGTATGACCTACGGTTCAATATCTACTGTATATGGCAAAACTTGAATCTGCCTGTTATAGCGTCAACATGAGGCCAATTTGAAAAATGTAGGATGACATTTCTTCCTTGCAGGGGTCATCAATGTGTCCGTACACGGACAAAATGAATATAATTGCAAGTCTCTCATCATCCAGATATTGGATTATCCACACTGTTCATATTTACAACAGGCACTCTCATTAAGACAAGATGCCTGCTGTCCATAGTTGTATGCTGGTGATGTATACAATAGATTTAAAGTGGTTACACTGATTTTGATGCTATTAAGCAGTTTTGCAGGGGGCCCCCTGGAACCCCCTCAAGGACCGCTGGGGGTCCCCAGACCCCACTTTGAGAACCACTGGCAGAGTGCCAGTGCACCCAGAAACACCATTCCAAAAAAGATTCTTCCATGCCAATGAATGACCTGATTTTAACTTAGTTTAATAGGATAAGAGTTAGGTTTCTGAAATGTCCTTTGACATTAACATTCTAATAAAGACACTGCCAGACAGGTATTCAAACCTTGTTAAACCAGGTACCAAACAGTGGCGGATACAGTACATGCCTATTGACTGGGCCTGGAAAAACCTGTCTGAGCCCCAGTTTTTTAAGCTTAGATATTATAATGACCAGTGGATGATGTCAATATGACAGATCTTCACGCAGTCTCTGATTGTCTTTAATGCTTTGAAAGGTTCAAAGCCATCAGTTCAATTTAGAAAGAAGAAGAAAGTGAAGCAGAAATTAGACATAAGTACAGAGATGGCCATGGAATTAATAATAATAAACTTTACTTATAAAGCAATTTTCGAAACTGGGTTACATATTGCTCCATCTACACCTTCCCTCTCAGCTTTCCTACTTATTATCTTAATAAAATAAACTACTAGGGATGAGGACTAACCACTCTGGAGAACACATGCTCTCTTTAAAAAGAGAGCATGTGTTCTCCATCGTGGACTAGTATATTGTACATTTAGGGAAGTGTTTCTGGTAATATTATTGACCACTCATTTTGTATGTCTGTGGCAAACATTTTGTTTGAGGAAAATGTCCATCACAAGCCGGATGACCTCTGCTTCCTTGGCCTAGTGGAAATGTGCATGCAAAGTTTCACAGCAATTGTATGCTGCGTTCATGAATTGAAATACTGGAAAGCCAATCTTAGCCAATCAGGATGGAATATGAAAAATCGGACAGATCCGTCTTGATCACATAGAGATAATGTGTACCGATTTGCCTGATGTTTCCACAAAATCTGGGAAGTAATATCAAATAAATTTGTTTTGCAAAAAACTGCCTCCTGGTGGTGCTATAACAGGACGGATGGACGGACACACGGACGGACGGACAGGGGCGAAAACATAGTCCCGGCCATGCCTTAGGCCTGGCTGAGACTATGAAAACATGCTTTAGTGTTCCTACCTGTTCATATTAATACTTAGCCTGATAGTATTTAGGTGTAGAGTGAAAAAGTCCCAGAAGCTGGATTTGAAACCACAACCTTGAGTTTATGAAACAGTAGACTGGAGGAGCCAGCCCTATCGAAGGTCTTGAAGGGCGGATACAAAGCCTTGTGCTCGGTACCAGCACCGCTTCCTATTGTTTCACCAATCTAAATACTTAGCTCTGTAGGATTTAGATATATAGATAATATACATACTGTACGTACATACATGCATGCATACATATATACAGGATAATATACTGACACATATATATATATATATATAATGTCAGTATCATGGTCAGTATCATGGTCAAACCCCCCCCCACCCCCCCACCCCATCATGCGACTAAGTATGAATCAGGCTTTATCCCTACAGAAGATACAGCGTTAGACTTATTGGTTAACGCAACCATATCACTCACTCCTGTTATTGCCTCCGCCAGGCTGAAAGGCATGGCGAGAGTGTGTTTTGCACCCTGTCCGTCCGTCCATGTCCGTCCGTGTGTCCGTCCGTCCGTGTGTCTGTCTGTGAACAGCTAATCTCCGGGACCGTTAGCCCGGCCGCTTCGAAACAGTGCACACACACTCCCTGGATGCCAAAGCCGAACCTCTGCCCTGAATTTTTCAGATTGGCCTGTTATAGCGCCACCAGGAGGCCGATTTATGCAAAACACATTTTTGGATATCACTCCTACAGATTTCTACTTCTATCCTAATTGGCTAAGATTGGCTTCCAAAGTTTGCAGGATTGGTTCATTTTGAACAAAATTTCTCACATCATCAACGCAGCGTGCGATTTCCGTGAAATTTTGCGCGCACCTTCCCACTAGGCCGAGGAAGAAATGCCACCCTTTTCACATTGGCCTGTTATAGCGCCACCAGCAGCAGGTCTAATTTAGCAAAACACATTTTTGGAACAAAATGGCTCAAACCATGAATGCAGTGTCCGATTGAAAGGCCTAGGAAGAAATGGCACCCTTTTCACATTGGCCTATTATAGCGCCACCAGGAGGCCACAATAACCTACCTGACCTGGCGGAGACCTGTGCTCAGGAGCACTTTTTCTAGTTACGCTCTCAGCCTAAAGGCTGGGTATGTGATAATACTCGCATGAAAAATCTCTACCATACATAGTCTTCTAAATGCTCAAATTAGAATACCTTGTAGATTCACCAGGTGATACCAAGTAAGACCACTGTAATGTGTCAACAAGTGAGATGGATATGTCTGTTGACTGTGTTTGTTTGTTTGTTTTCATTAGTTCCAGAGGGTGGTCCACCTGGTGTCCCAGAAGGCGTGGAGGATTGCTGACCTGTTCGGCGCTGTGGTTGAATTCTGCAAACTCAGCGAGAAAGAGGAGGGCGGGCCTCTGTCCAGCCTGTTTGACTGGCTGCTGGAAACCCTTTAGGCTAGACTTCCTCCCCACACGCGCGCACACACACACACACACACACACACACACACACACACACACACACACACACACACACACACACACACACACACACACACACACACACACACACATACACATACACATACACACACACACACACACACATTCTAACAATGCTCCTAAAATCCTCAGAGTTAATTTATTCATTTGCAAGTCAGTCTCTAGACGCTTAGGAGACGTCATCTGACATCCCGAGACTAAACCATTTGTAACACTGAGTGTTCAAATGTAACCTAATGTTGTACAAGTGTTACATTTGTACAGAGTTGAATCCACACTCAGGATGTTACAGTATTCAGTAGCTGTATGTGCCCAATCCTGTCTCTACACTCCAAACCATCAACCCTTTGCCTACCAGTGCAGATTAAAGCCTAATCCGGTCCATTCTCCGCACACGTCTCACTACACTGCCCTCTGTCTCACCCTAACACTAGTCATGGAAGTCGTGTGACTGTGAATGGGCAAGTCTCCCTTTAAGATAAGCACGTTTCAGATTTCAGATGCACGGTCGTAGAGAGATACATCAAAGTATAGCCTAGTAGCCTATCAGGTTGGACATTCTTAGTGGGAATGAACTGGCCTTCAAGAGATTCTAGTTTGCAGGTTTTTACTGCTTCAAATATTATATTATATTATATTATATATAATGATTATCACAAACAAAATTCTATTTTTATTTATTTAATTGTTTCAAAGGATGAACACACACACAGGAAACACGTGTATTCATCATAAACCAAGTCTACTTTCTTTTTTGTAAAGAGATTACTGTGTAAAAGAGGCTGTTGGAATTAAAGCCCACATGAAAGCCATTGTTTCACTTTCTGCCGGCAGTCAAATAGTGCACTTTGCTTCAAGTAAACAGTAACGTCCACATGTTGTAGTTGTTTATGTTGGCCAACACATCCATTTCTGTTGTGACCTTGAAGTTGAGTTAATGTAAGTTATCTTGTCGTCAATGTTACTGGAGAACTGTTTATTTTGGATAGCTGTAAATAGTGTAGATTCTGAAATGCTGCACCTTGGAGTATGGAGGGCCACTTTCACTAGTTTTTACCACAGCAGGAAGACAGAGGTAGATTAAGATTATTTGTTATGTTGAGTTTGTATGTGAATCTGGTCTGTATCTTTCTCTGCGTAGTGGTACTCTAGTGTTTTATTAGTGTTGATGGGGGGCCGATATGATTCAAATGTCAACTCTGTCACTGTAGAACTGAATGTATTTGTCTTTTGACATCAATAAATGTATGTGACGTGAAACACAAGCAGTATGTTACTCATACCACTGTCCTTCAAACAAACACTTCATCACTGAATATGACGTCAATGTTAACAGCATAGGACCTCATGTTTTCTCTCCAAACATCCACAAAACAATAACATCAACTCGGTTCTACTATGAGCCAACAGACAGAAGTACGGCGCACCAAGGTGCTTTCATTTGCACGGACAAAAAAGTGTAGACATTCATCATCACATGTTTTAAAGGAATACCGCTCAGTAGATAATACAAAAATACTCATGGCAGTGGGAACAAATGTATATAAAAATGAATCAGTCAGCTTGGATCATTTAAACATTAGGATATTTTTGAGAACCCCAGCCCATGTGTCTGATTTCATAAAGACGTCTTATAAACAAACAGAAATGCATATACATTATAAAACTCCCAGCAAGACCAGCAAAACATTAAAAGTCTTGATCAAATGACTATTATTTTGTAATGCGATATGGATCTAAGGTTTGTACATTGGTACTTTAAATATGGAGTGTTTGCACAGCTTTATTTCATTAAATGTACTGTGTGAAAAAGAATCTTGAGACCAATTTAGAGAAATCAGAGGGAATTGGAGGCCAAGCACAAGCAGATTAGATAATAATAACTGCTGTACGTACGTACGTACGTGCGTGCGTGCGTGCGCAAGTGTGAGAGAGAGAGAGAGGGGAGAGAGAGAAATAAATGAATTGAAAACTGATTGAAAAAAGGTAAATCATGCAACTTTTCTTTTCTGGTATGAGTCCAGTCCTGGCCACCTGGTCAGACCACCTCTTCACACACTTGTGGTCACCGCCATATCCGGCATGTGTTATCCTTACTGCCTGTAGAGGACCAGAATGCAGAACAGATGGTTCCATATACAGTACATTGTACAGTATGGGGGTGTATACCTGTAATGATGGCGTCGGAGAGCAGATGGTTGCATATACAGTATATGCTAACTCAGCTGTGTGTGTGTGTGTGTGTGTGTGTGTGTGTGTGTGTGTGTGTGTGTGTGTGAGTGAGAGAGAGAGAGAGAGAGAGAGAGAAGATGGTGTATACCTGTAATGATGGTGTCGCCCTCATAGTTAAAAGCAGAGGAGAAGATCTCATCGGTGTGACCCTCCAGGATCTGCAAGCAGACACCAGACTGAACATCCCACAGACGGACCGTCTTGTCTGAGCTGGCAGTAAGCACCCTGCCCCCCTGGGGGCTGAAGCAGATCTACAGACAGAGACAGATAGAGACACCGATAGAGAGAGACAGACAGAGAGAAAGAACAAGAATTAGAGTCTAGACTCTAGAGAACAGCAGGGGAGAGAGAGGAGCGCACAGAGGTGTGCAAGTGGGACAGTGACAGATAAGGGATTTCAGAGCAAGCACAAGGGCTTAAACCGATTTGCGAAATATAATTGATAAGAGAGCGGGGAAAGTGAACGCGTCTGTGACACCTTTCCACTATGTCAGTGGCATCCTACATCCATGAAAGGTCATCCAACGTTAAATAGCTCACAGGAGGGATAATAACATCGGGAACCCTGCCTAGTGGAGTGAAGCTTTCCTCCCAAGTGGACCGATATGGCTTAAGATGATTGAGTTGGAGGAAGACAGACGACATCCTGCCGTGGAGGTCTCTTTATCCACACGCTGAGGTGAAGCCAGTGGTGATTAAACTGTGCTGGCTCTGGACACTCATAAAAGTAAAGTGTGTTTCATTAAAAAAAGAAAAACAAGAGGAGCAGCCCAGAGAGACGACCCCGGACAGGAAATGGAAACTGACACACCAAAAGTACACTGGAGAGGAAATGAAAGGCACAGCCCAGAAAGGTGTAAAGAACAGTGGTGTAAAGTAACTAAGTACTGTACATTTACTCACGTACTGTACTTAAGTACAATTTTGAGGTATTTTTTACCGGACTTTTACTTGTAACAGAGTATTTCTACATTGCAGTATTGATGCTTTTACTTAAATAAAAAATGGGAGCACTTTTTCCACCACTGGTAAAGACTGACTAAATTGTCGCTCGCCTAAAATACCAGATCTACAAGCTCACAACACGTCGCTTTGTGACACGTTATGAGCTTGTAGAGTGTATGAAATAAGCAGAACAACGGACAAAGCAAACCAATTACACAAGGGAAACATTGGCCTGATAGGATGTAGGTGAAAGAGGCAGCACGGCTCATTAATGCTGCATGAGGCTATGTATGAGATCTGTAATGACATCCATTCAAGTGTTGTCTCCAGAATCACTTCTGCCAGTTTGATATTCATTCATTCCATCTTCAAGGGCGTAACACATTCCTGCATGTCATTCCTCGTAATGAGCTGAGAACGTAAGGAAGGGCAGAGTAACTAGGGGAGCGACTGAGAGGACAAATGACGCTAAAGGGCATATTAAAGGGAAAACGGTGGTGGGTGGGGAGAGATCAGAGAGCGTAAATAGATGAAAATGATTGATGAAAGGAAAGGTTGACCACCGTGGTTAAGAAACGTGGATGGGGAAAGGTGTCCTGTTAGGAAGAGATTAGCGTCATAATCCCATGGAATCATCCTCCATCCACTCCATTACTGGCCGCCTGATGTGTCTCAGCAAACAGAAGGTGAACCCAGGCTCAAATATAAACCCCTCTGTGCCAGAGGGGTACGCAAGCCCACAGACACACACGCACACACGCACGCACACATACAGTACATGCATTTTCAGAGCATGTTTATTTTAATTATCAGTGGTGGAAAAAGTAACAAGTAACAATACTGCAATGTAAAAGTACTCTGTTACAAGTAGAAGTCGGGAATTCAAAATTTACTTTGGTAAAAGTACAAAAGTATTGGTATCAAAATGTACTTAAAGTACCAACGGTAAAAGTACTAAAATGCTTGAAAATAGCAGCTCTTGCAGATCTTGAGCTTGTATATCGGCTATTTGCAAATAGCCAAGGTATTAAATAGCACTAAAGTGGTTCATGTATGTTTCATAATATCTTAATTTATATCTGCAAACAACTTAAACTAGTAACTAAAGTTTTCAAATAATTGTAGTGGAGTAAAAGTGCAATATTTGCCTCTGAGATGTAGTGGAGTAGAAGTAAAAGTATTGGACATTGGAAATACTCAAGTAAAGTACAAATACCTCAAAATTGTACTTAAGTACAGTACTTAGTTACTTTCTACCACTGTTAATGATCAATCAGTCGATTGCGTTCCACCTTGGCTTGGACCAATGGAAGGTGGTGACTGACCTTGGAGATCTCTCCCTCGTGCCCCTCCAGGTTCGCTAGACACTGATGTGTTGCTGCGCTGTACACCCGCGCTGTACCTGCCAGAGACACGGACAGACAAACGTTCAGGGTGTAGGTCCATGTACTGCATGGTAGTTGTTTTGTAGCCAGAGGGCTGAATCTGTTATATATCATGTCTTCAGGAAAGCAGGACAGAAAATGAACACATTTGGGTAACACTAGCTCATAAGGTACCCGTAATTAACGCTTCATTTATGATCACTTGATACATTATTTAAGTGTTAATTAAGCATTAATTAAGCATTAATTCAGCATTAATTCCTTGTAATTCATCATTAATTAACATCATTAGTTAAGCAAAGTTACTTAATACATGAATTACAAGGAATTCATGATGAATTAATGCTTAATTAACGCTTAAATCATGTATTAAGTCATCATAAATGAAGCGTTAATAACAGGTAGCTTATGAGCAAGTGTTACCCAAATTTCTTTACATTGCTACAGTAAGCCAATGCTATATATCGTTGCTGTCGGGTAGAAACCTTGTTTTAAGATTGTATTCATAAATGAATGCCCTACTTCATCATGCAAGAGTGTCACAAAAGTAGTGAAAATAGCAAATCTACAAGCTCACAACACATCGCGATGAGACATGGTGTGAGCTTGTAGAACTATTTAAAAAAAAAATGTTTTAAATAATAATAAAAAAGGAACGGTTTTGGACATACAAGGTTTCCACCCGACAGCGACAATATAATATCCTTATTTCCTCAAATGGATTTGATGCAAAAGCAGGGCAGCTGTCATGTGTCGTCTCACCATCAGCAGAGGCTGTAGCTATGAGCTGACCAGTGTAGTCAAAGCAGACGTCTAACACCTCTCCTTCATGTCCAGACAGGGTGGCCACACACTTCCCATATGTGGCTTCCCACACCTACAGAAAACAAAACACACACACACACACCCACACACACACACACGCACACATGCACACACGCACACGCATTAACATTGTGTAGACCAGTGATTCGCAAACATGAAGAATTTAATGATAACATTAATATTTATATTTTTTAAATGCATGGGGGGGTTATGGTATTTTGTCTTTAAAATTACACACGGCAGCCGACTGGCTGGCGTGTAGATTGAGAACGGTGGACTGCAAGACTGCAAGAAAAGCACACAGACACAGTGAACACGCCAGCATGTACCTGTTAGCTGTGTCAGTCTGTATTTTTACCTGCTACCTGCTTCCCCCTAGGCATATGAATAATTCTGGCTAGTTGACACGACACATCTCTGCATAATCACAGAATTAGGTTTTGAGGCGTGTTTTGTTATTGAAATTCTTCTGGATGAGCAACAACTGGGAGCAGTATTCTTGAATATTCACAACTAATGCTGCCTGCCAACAAATACAATGCCAGCTAGTAATACTTTTGGCAAGCAATAATGCTTGGCATATAAACTTTGTTGTGGGAGATTAACCCATTAAGACCGGGAACGCATCTGTGTGTCATTTTTAGATTTCTTTCTTTCAAAAATAGCTAAAAAATGCTCATAGCATGAGCTTGAAGATCTGTTTTGTTTTTTTTAATCATGAAAATGTGTGCAAATCTTTGACTATAACTGCTCAAAGAAATGTAGGGAACACTTTGATCCCTTAATTATTTTGAGTTTTCATGAACTGTGTACATACTGCTAACAAAAACTGCTCAAAAGAATTAAGGGATCAAAGTGTTCCCTTAATTATTTTGAGCAGTTATATGTATGTTTATATGTATATATACAAAATATTTTGAGATGGGGGTCCGCGACCAAATACATATCATTTTGGGAGCCCCTGACATGAAAAAGGTTCGAGAACCACTGATATTATAGCAACATACATTTTTCAGAAAACCGTTAAAAAAAACGTACAAAGACATTTGTAGAATCTCCAGGAGGAAAGATTTGAGTTACAAATGTTCACTTAAAAAATATATATACCGGTATTCAAAGATTTGCACAAATTTACACGATTTTTCCAAAATAGCAGATATACAAGCTCATAGCGCGGCACTCGGTGCCGCGCTATGAGCTTGTAGATCTGCTATTTTTGAATAGACAAAGACATCTTGAAATGACGCGGATGCGTTCCCGCCTGTCTTAATGGGTTAAAAGACTTTTGAGAGTGGAAGATCCATAACCACTTAAGCCCTATTTTATACGTCGCCATACGACGCGTTGTGAGCTTGCAGATCGGCCCAAGACGTACCCAAAAACAGGGACAGCAAGTTTAAAGTGGTTAGTGAAGCAGCATTTTCAGAGGAAGGGGATGAGAGCTCACCTTGCAGGTTTTATCCATGGAGCCGGTGACTATCAGGGAACAGTCCCAGTTCCACTGGACGTTGGTGATCTCCCCCCTGTGACCTATCAGAGTGTGAACACGTCTGAGACACACAAACACACACACACACACACACACACACACACACACACACACACACACACACACACACACACACACACACACACACACACACACACACACACACACACACACAAACTGTTTGTCCAGACAGTTCCATGTGTATTAACTAAGACCTATGTACTTGATTATACATTAAATAGCGAAAATAACAGATATACAAGATTGCAACGCGACTTGTTTTGAACTTGTAGACTGGCAATTTTTCTCTGAATTGTTCGCCTATTTTGCCAAATGTTCGCCTACTATGACATGCTCAGAGTAGGGCTACTGGGGTTCATGTCATTAAACACACAAAAGATGCACAACATGCACACACACAGACACAGCCTTGGTCAATGTGTGTCAAAGTGTGCCTGAGCAACTCACTTAACCCCTGCCTGCTCCCCAGGCGCTGTTTTAATGGCACTTGTCCACAGCTCCTAATAGTTAGGATGGGTAAATGCAAAGGACACATTTCATATATGTGCAAATGTACTGTGACAAAGAAATACCCCAAAGGAGTGGGGACCATATTATTTTACACATGCACACACACACACACACACACACACACACACACACACACACACACACACACACACACACACACACACACACACACACACACACACACACACACACACACACACACACACACAGTGGTGTGAAGTTGATGTCTGACCTCCCTGAAGCAACATGCCATAGAGAAACTGTATGGTCAAAGGAGCCGGTCACCAGCTGGTCACCCACTGTGTTAAAGGACAGGGCGATGACCTCTGCAGTGTGACCCTGGAGGAACAGAGAGAGAGACAGAGACACAGAGAGAGAGAGAGACAGAGTGAAAGACAACATAGTTAGAGGAAGAGAGAAGGCAGGGGCGCAGCCATGGGTGGGCCTGGGTGGGCACATAGAGAGCTGGCCCACCCAATCGATTTTGCAAAAAATATTTAAAAAATCGGTAAAATCAGGCAAAAATAAGAATTAAATAACATAACATAACCCTAACCCAACCCTAACCCTAACCCTAAAACCGAAATAAAGTAACAAAAAAACGCCCAATATCCGCGCAATAACCGCAAATTTTCGGGTCGGGCGCTCCTGCTCAGGCCCAGCCTATACTAGCGCTCTGGCTGCGACACTGAGAGAAGGTGGTAAAGAAATTGAGCAGAGAAGATGAGATGATGATAATGTCCAATTCATTTCACAGTAGCGTAATCATCTCTCCTATCCCCCTTCTCTATGTACTCAAGTACAAAGAAAAAAAATGAATCACAATTCAGCATTTTTTCATTAGACAGATGATTTTAGAGGGCCTCCTAAGGCTTAGGACCTAAGCAAGGTATTCTGCGAGTAATTGAAGCTCTGAGCCATTCTGCGACATTCTTTCTCTGGAGCCCCCATAGTCAGCCATCCAGCTACGTGCAGTCGCCACTTCAAAGAGAGCCGTCTGTTCCCCTCGGAATGGCTAAGATCACCACATTAACGTGTTAGATCTGCATTTCCCATCAGATGTTTGGGGGATGAGAAGTCAGAGTGGGTTGGCAAGCAGATGGGCAATCACTGGGCCTGCAGCACCTCGTCAATTAATAATTACTGGAATGCTTACAGGAGCACCTACGACTTCAGCTATACATCTCGGACGTTAGATACAGCATCAGTGACCTGTCTGAGTGTTTGTTACTGATTGACTTTCAAAGGGGCGGTGCTCTAAAAAAAAAATTGTTGTTAATGGTTCTTCAGATACTGTTAATGTTGTGGTAGTCTTCATGTTTTAATTAGTGTGCTGCTTTCGTTCTTCTCTGGGCCAGCGTTCACTTAGAAAATAGATGAATTGTCAATATGACAACCCTGGTTAAATAAGAGCAGGAGAAAAGGGAGACAGACCGACAGATTGATGAAACAGAAGACCACTCACCATCAGAGTGGCCACCTCTTTCCCAGTCTCTACATCCCACAGCTTGGCAGTGGTGTCCATGCTGCCAGTTGCCACCAGTGTACTCTGGGGGTTGAATGCCAGGCACACCTACAGCACAAGCACACACAGCTCAGTTAGGTACTCTGGGATTTGTCATAAAAATCAACCAGGGCTTACCAGAGGCTTACTTATGATTCATTCTCTTCCAAATGAATGCTGATGATTCTTTTGTGCACTCTGTTACCGGTTACTTACTATTTCTGCAGTGTGTCCTCTGAACGTATGATAACATTTTCCCGTCTCTGCACTCCACAGTTTGCAGGTCTTGTCGAAAGAACCTGTGGCAATCTTGTCTCTGGGTTTCGAGAAAAGGACATATGGAAATGACTGTACTGTACATATTTGAAAAGGACAAAAACCCTTTCAAACAACCGAACAACAACACATGACTGATTGTCAAAAGAAACAGATATTTCTCTATACCCATAGGGATTGTTGAATGCAATGGCATAGACCACGTTCCTGTGACCCTCTAGCACTTGCAGCTCTTTTCCTGATGCTGTGTCCCATATCCTGCATGTCCGGTCATAGCTCCCAGTTATGAAACTGCAATGTGAGAGAGAGAGAGAGAGGGGAGAAAGAAAGAGAGAAAAAAGTGTAGAAAGATGGAGGTTACTGTTTTCCTCCCCAGCATTCCAGTAATGCAAATGCCTGGGGGTTTCTGCAATTCAGAATGCGAGCTCCCTGTGCGTTGCAGATAAACGTACCTCGACCCTGATTTGTTGAAGGCAACATTTGTCAGCGGCAATAAGTGTGTCTGCAGTACCTGAAGCAAAACCAGACCAGAGAAGGAATATTAGAAAATGTCAACTGACTGTCAAGTAAATAAATATCAACAAAAACACCTTTGTACAACAAAGGTGAAAAAAATACATGATAGTGACTTTGAAGTGCTGGCAACACACACAATATTGCCCACTGCTGCTCTCTAGTGTCCCTTTGAAGTAGTAAAAGTAGTTCTGTAGTTTTTGGCAACAACTCCAATTTTCATCTTCCAAATTACTATCAAATTTGAACAGCTAAAGCTAAAATGCATTATTATTTCACAATTCTATTTCACTATTTAATTATTTTTTACTTTTTTTCTACAGACAGCAAGTGTGTAAAAATAAAGATATAGGCCTATATAGTATATTTTTCCAACATTAGATGCTCAGGCCGCTATGTAGCAGCGCTGATCAGAGAACTACATCATGTGAATACAATCTGGATGTTACGTCTGTGATTGTGACATTTATTGGCCAATCAAATCCGAATGTTATGTGTGTGACGCCCATGCATGCACCTATGCACCCACTGCCCACAAGCTAATTTTAATATAAGAAGATTTGGATGTGTTCCCCTGATGTTTGACCACACTATTCCATTTATAGTGCCACTGCGCATAGCAACCATGTGTTTCTGACCTTAAAGAGGTAGAAAGGGTGGTGTTCCTGCTGGGCCTGCTTCTGCTGCAGTCTGAGGATCAACAGTTTGACCTGTTCAACCCGGGATTCTGTGATAAGAGGTTCTGAGTTCTTGATCTCTGCCACCAACTGTTCTGGGTCTGTCCTGCATGGTGGGAGACAGGGAGGGTAAAATATATATTTATATAATTCTCCTTCTACTTAATTTCTCATTGAGTTATAGTTGAAGATGATGTTTTCAACATTTCAGAAGCTTATAACTTCACTGAAATTCTGTATGTTATCGTTATCGGATAGATCAGACAACTGCCTGGGTCTGCTCAACAAACCCAGTAAACATGGAGAAAGCACAGTACAACAATATAATGTCACCCTTATTATCAGATTGAGACAATATTAGTGTAAATAAAATAAACAATAAAGATGTAAACTGCTGAGTTTTCAGTCTATGATGATATCATTATTTTCTTCAGGAACAGTAAGCAACATGAAAACTTGGCCAGAGCACACAATTTGGAAAGATCAAACAGCATACAATTAGCTACACTTACTCTGGAGACAAATCCAAAAGGTCAATTGATTTGGTTCTCAGCTCTCCTCGTTTCTCATATTCCAGGATGATACCTGAAAACACAAAGAAAGTTGGCATCAAACTTTAGCAGAAAGATAAGGTGGTGCACCATAGTAAAATAAAAAAATGTTTTAACCACTTAAACCCCAGAATCCCCACAATAAACAGAAAACAAAAAATACACTATATTGCCCTGAGTATTGAGCCCTGAGTGACTCAATGAACTGTATTTTTTTCTGAAAACTTCTAATAAAGTATTCAATCAAAAACTCCTCCAGTTACCCATATGGGGTTTAAGTGGTTAACTGCAGAGCAGCCAGCAGAAAACAAATTTACCAAAGATAATGATGTATTACCTGGTGGATAATATCTCAGAAGGAATCGTTTGAGTTTCATCTTGCTCTGGACTAGCCTACTGTGTTCTTTGCTTACTGTAGACTTAACTATTTCCGTCAACATACGGTTGCTATGCCAACAACAGACTCGTAGAGGCACTTGTACACGGTGACGGCACGCCTGCGCAGAACCGACACAACTCCGAACTGATAGCCTTTGTTTACACGTGTGTGAAACAAACACTCCACGGACACATTAATAACAAAAACAGCCTGTATGGTGTGTTTTAAGTCATTTTAAAGTAAACGTACTGACACTGGACACTGTGAGGTTGGCCTGTGTTCTTGACGACACGATATGAGCAGTGTACTCAAGTAGCCTACTGCATTACAAGTACAATTTTTAGGTATTTTTTGCCAGTATTTCCAATTTTCAGTACTTTTACTTCCACTCCACTACATGATACATCAGAGGCTGAGGCAAATATTATCATCCACTACAATTATTTGAAAACTTAAATTACTAGTTACTTTATAGATTTGGATTATTAATACAAAATACTTCGGCCCCTTTTGGCCATTTGAAAAGCCGATCTACAAGCTCACTGTGAGCTCGCTATTTTCAAAAGATTTTGATAGTTACATTTGAAAACTTTCTGCCTAATGAGTACCTTTACTTGTGGTACTTTAAGTACATTTTGATACCGATACTTTTCTACTCAAGTAAAGTTTAAAAATACTTTTACTTAAACTGAATATTTCTACATTGAATAATCATGCAGTCATGTTGATTGCCCACCGGGTTGTGCTAGAGTGCTTGGTGTGGAATATTTGTAATGCATAAAGGATGTATGTAATGAATGTAAAGGCCAGTGTGGTTACCATGCATTATATTGAATGGCAGTTCTTGTTTATTAAGTCATTCCTACACTCAGTCTCATTGAGTCTTTTGGGAGTAAAAAATACGTAAAACCTTGTAAAATCGCTGTAAATATTATCAGCTTGACTTCAATTGTTATTGGCTTAGCGTGTGTCACATGACCAAGAATGTCGGCGACAAAGGAAGCGCTTACATTTCCCTGTTATTTAAAAAATATATACGTACTTTTTCGAAGATTTTATTTACTCGTTTTATTTTGTTCGCACAACACTATTTACGTTTTGTTATGTGGCTTTTTGGCGTATTTTAGACACAAAAAACTAGCTCCATAAAGAACATCTTACTCCGCTATACAGCTCCGAGATGAAGTTCTATGTCGTCCTCTCCCAGGATCGGTCGAACGTCCGCCAAGGCTCCGCTGTTTACCCTTTTGTAAACGTCGTATCTCAAAACCAATGGTAGTTCCAAATCTCACGGATGTTTTAGGTTTGGACCGGAGCATAATATTTTAGGTCCTGGGCCAAACTACCCGTTTAAATCGCTTATTTAGTCAGCCTGTGGCCATGTTTCCCATTGTAGCCAAACCGGGAGCAGTACTGGCAGCGGACGTAGGGGGGTTTTCCGGGTTGAATGGGAAACATGGCCACAGGCTGACTAAATAAGCGATTTAAACGGGTAGTTTGGCCCAGGACCTAAAATATTATGCTCCGGTCCAAACCTAAAACATCCGTGAGATTTGGAATCTACCATTAGTTTTGGGATACGACGTATACAAAAGGGTAAACAGCGGAGCCTTGGCGGACGTTCGACCGATCCTGGGAGAGGACGACATAGAACCTCATCTCGGAGCTGTATAGCGGAGTGAGAGGTTCTTTATGGAGCTAACAAAAAACGTGACCGTGGCTGGTAGCACGGAGAATCTATTGCCTTTCTTGAGAGGCACGTCGGTATCGCTTCTCGGCCTTTTGGCTAAGATCAAGTGTAGTATCTGTTCTTATCAGTTTAATATCTGATACGTCCCCTACCCGGGGACCATATATTAAATTGATTTTTGGAACTGGGAGATGGAATAGGGGCTTGCTCCGTCCACTCCACGCATCGACCCGGTATTGCAGTACCTCCGGGAACGGTGCACCCCCTTTACATGTGAAAAAAAAAAAAATCTAAGGAGAATTATAAGCAGTGGTGTAAATTAATCAAGTACATTTACTTAAGTACTGGACAATTTTGGAGGTGTTTTTACTTTACTGGGGTATTTCCAAATGTCTGTACTTTTACTTCTACTCCTACTTTTACTTCTACTAATATTATACTTTTACTCCACTACAATTATTTGAAAACTACTAGTTACTTTGTAGATTTTGATTATTATTACAAAACATACATTACACACTTTCAGCCCTGTACATTTTGGCCATTTGAAAATAGCCGATCAACAAGCTCACAATGTTGTGATGCAACGCATTGTGAGCTTGTAGATTTTTTCAAAAGATTTTTATACATTTGAAAACTGAAATGGGACATTCTGCTTAATGAGCACTTTTACTTTTGTACTTTCAGTATATTTTGATACTAATACTTTTGTACTTTTTTTTAGAATTCCGGACTTTGACTTGTAACAGGGTATTCTACAGTGCAGTAGGCCTATTGATACTTTTTCTTAAGTAAAAAAAAAGTGAGTACTTTTTCCACCACTGACTATTTCCTTGAGTTACATTTTTCAGTACTGTTTTTACACCATTATATCTCCAGGATGCTTCCTCAGCTGATCAAGAAACAATGTTTTTATAATCTTTTAATAATACCACCACGCCAAGGAATGATTTGGTTTTCATTGAATATGTTGTATATATTGTAGATAGACCCATAGCAATGGTGCATACGCCTAAATTAAAATAAAGGAAGCTGCACAAAACATTATGATTGCAAATCGGTTCGTGCCACTGTACTGTAAGTGTAACACACCCCATTTGATTTGATTAGCTACACTTGCACCACGTTCAGTGGTCTCAAACATACAGTATGGTATTGTTCAAACTACATACAGGCGCAACTAACTTATTGAATAATGCCTTTCTTTTTATGAAAATCGAAAGTAACACTTATTTTTATCTTCAATCAGCGACTCTCCTATATCCTAAACGGTCAAAGTCTCTCTCTCATAAACTTCCAGTCAGACTGAGCTTAACCCTAGACGGGCACGTGCCATCCATAAATTATACTGTACTGTACGTCTGTCACTGTAATAACTGCTACTTAAGTAACAGAGCAAATAAAGTCCAAGAAAGCTCGTTCTTTAAGACCAGGGAAGTCAAGTGGCTGGCATACAGGGAGGTTTAATACCAAAGACACATTTGGGGACATTTTGTCTGCGGGGGAAAATAATGGACTGTTGGACAAGGCTGAAGTCCTCCGGTTGGGTGTATCCTGCTGTAGTCATTTCAATCTATGGCTTTTTTGCCAACTGCAGACCTGCGGAACCCTTTCTTACTCCATACCTCATAGGACCACACAAAAACATCTCTGAAGAAGTGGTAAGATGGATGCGGGCGCACACACACACACACACACGCACACACGCGCGCACACACACACACACACACACACACACACACACACACACACACACACACACACACACACACACACACACACACACACACACACACACACACACACACACACACACACACACACACACACACACACACACACACACACACTAGCTACAGTACAACTGTACACTTACTCATATACAATGAATAGCCTACAATAATACCCATGCACAAACAGTAAACTATACAACTTCAGGCCTTGTATTCATGAATTATCTTACTATCTTACTACTATTGTATGGGCATGTGATCATACCAATGATGACCAATACTTGTATTCTTATTATTGCACTTATATTCCATAGGTGACCAACTATCTGTTCCCTATATGGACATACTCCTATCTTGCCATCCTCTTTCCTGTGTTCTTGCTGACTGACTTCCTGAGGTACAAGCCGCTCATCGTCCTGCAAGGACTCTTCCTGGTCACCAACTATGTTCTGCTCTGCTTCGCCCCAGGCCTGCCGGCTATGACCTTCCTTCAGGTTCATTAAAATACAAAGGAACATTATTATTGATCACAAAATGCAGATAGATCTATATAAAACTGATTCAAGCATGTATGACAAAGAAACGTTATTAATGTATTGATTATTCTATTGCTTGATCTTGGAGGTTGTAAAATACCCACTATTTACATTGCTTGGACCATACTGCAGGATATATGCAGTTATGTAAGCGTCTTCTACAGCAAGGGTTCCCAGACTTTTCAGCCGTGACCCCCAAAAGAATCATATTTGAACTGGACCCCCACCCTGACAAGCACTTGGAATTGTAGGCATTACATTTTGTTTGACTCTGTTCCACAGATAAATATGGTGAAAATAGCCGAACTACAAGCTCACAGCGCCTGGCACTGCCAAGCGTTGTGAGCTTGTAGATCGGCTATTTTCACAATATTTGCCTCTTTCTTAGTTAATATTTGACAATTTGGCCAATCTGGTATAAAAAGGTCTTAAAAGTCATTCAATTGTAACTTTATAAATGTGCAGATACCCTGTATACCAGTGGTAACCAACCTTTTCAAGCCCAAGAGCACATTTTATTTCCAATTGTAAGCCGTGATCTACCACTAAAATATGTTTTTAAAAAAAACACTTGCATGATTGCAATTTCTGACAGGCTCAATGCATGTGCATACATCCACACAAAGACTAGTAATTTAAATAAGAATAAAGATGATAGTTATATAATCAATTCCTAAATATTAAGAAAAACGTATTAGAAATATATATTTTAGGACAAAAATACAAGTAAACTTCTTTGTTTTTTAAATAAAACAAAACACAAAGGACATGAAATAAATTGCTTTTACAGATTTCTTCTCTTCAATGCACAATATTTAGTTTCTCAGTTCTCAATTTCTCAGAATTTTCACATTTACAGATATTCTGTTCAAATGACAAAAATGCATCCATGACCATATATTATATATATATATATACCATATATATAAATCTGGGATTTTCTGATTTTTTTCAATAAAAAAAAAAACATGCTGCAGTTGTCTTGGGTGGCCCACCGGCCGTCTGGCGGCCCGTAAATGGCGCGGCCGTTCTGGAATTTTCCCGAATTTCCCAGTGGCCAGCACATCCCTGGGTGACAGATACAATACTCTCAGGATCAGCCCACCTTTAATGAGACTTCTATTACTGCACATTATCTGCAACTTGCAGATAATTTCAAATGTTATTCTTGCAGACTGCAAGAATAACATTTGAAATCTGGTTGATACTGAATGCCAGTCTGAGGCAGTTAGATGTGAGTCAGTCATACGAGTTCTAAACTTGGATTTTATTATTTTCAAGTAGGCATGCAGCTTAAGTGCACAAGACACAATCAGGGGATACTTCACAATTGACCAAAAGTCCAGGTTTCTAGCTCTGCCCTCCAGTTGGTAGTCAGTTAGTTGTTCAAAAATCTCCATTTCAACACCTGTAGTTAATGGAAACACATCCTGCATTTTAACTGACAGCTGTTCAGTGTCAATACTAAGGAAAGGATTTTTTTCCCCATTCCAAGTGGCTATGACTGACTTCCAAAGTTTGCAGGCCTTGCGTAGACAACCCGGCCTGGCGGAGATCTGCACTCTGAGGAGGACCATTGTAGTTAAGGCAGTCCATCAATTCTACATGGCTCAGCCCTTTAGTAACTCTTGCCTTAATTTCTCATACATCACAGGCAACACACTTGTGCTCAGTGGTGTAAAGTAACTAAGTACATTTACTCAAGTACTGTAGACTTTTGAGGTATTTTTATTTTACTGGAGTATATCCAATATTCGATATTTTTACTCCACTACGATTATTTCAAAACTTGAGTTACTAGTTACTTTGCAGATATACATTTAAATATTATAAATCATACATTAACCACTTTAGCCCTATTTTATAACTATCTGAAAATAGCTGATCTACAAGCTCACAACATGCATTGCTACGTGTTGTGAGCTTGTAGATCTGCTATTTTCAAACATATTTGTACTTTTACTTTTGGTACTTTAAGTATATTTTGATGCCAATAATTTTGTACTTTTACTCAAGTAACATTTTGAACACAGGCCTAAAAAGTATTTCTAGTTTGTGGTATTGCTACTTTTACTTAAGTAAAATATCTGAGTACTTCTTCCACCACTTGTGCTCAAATGTGATCAGTGCGATGGCACTTTGTATGCGCTGAGTTTTCAGTCTGTTTTGTTTTTGTTCTCGCCGTTAACGGCGAGAACAAAAACAAAAACAATCTGTTGGTGCCCTGTGCTTCAGCACCGTTGGATAAGCCACCACTGGTTGTAGAACACAGTTTGAAGATTTAAATCCAGCGTTCTCCACCACTGAAAAGGCTTGCATGTCACAAGACTGCGCTCGTTATTTCTTGAGTGCGACCCGCTGGCTTCCATTGAACCAGCGTTGCCAGATTGTGTGAGAGAAACAAGCAACCAGGTCTATGAAAAGAAGTCCAAAATAAGCGACTAGGGCAGTCCAGTCCAACTTTATTGTTGAATGTTGTTTTAGAGCAGTGGTTCACAAACATTTTCATGTCAAGGACGAATATATTGGGGGTCCTTGAAGGACCCCCAATATATTCATGCGACTTTACAGAAAAACAAGCCCAAAGTAGCTTATAATAAGCAGACTTTGCAACACTGCCTTAGACGCACTAGCCTAGTCTACACTACACAAATTCTGTGAATTGTCGATGGCTGCCCGTTTGCCACCGGGACCACCCCGCGATCGACTTACAAGGCTTTGATGATCTACCAGTAGATCGTAATCGACTGGTTGGTTACCCCTGCTGTATACACTTATACTGTATGTTGGTTTGTTTACTGCTGAGTGAGAAAACAATGTTGCGCGTTAAGCTAATCAAAATAATTTGGGGACCCCCCCTGAGGGCCCGACCCCCAGTTTGAGAAATACTGTTCTATAGTACAGCGGCTAGCATCCTCTCTAATTCCATGTTCTGTTCTAACGGTTTATGCTCCTACAGGTCAACTATGCTGTGGTGACCTCCACAGAGGTGGCCTATTTCTCCTACATCTACAGTGTAATACCAGCTGAGATGTACCAGAAGGCCACAGGGTATCTCCGCAGTGCCATGCTGGCTGGGTACACATTTGGCGCCACGTTAGGCCAGCTCCTCGTCTCCCTGGCAGGTACTGTAGAGCTATTGGTGATTTACCAAGTAACCAATCCCAAACCTGAAACAGAAAAAACACGGTGGTATCAGATTTGATAGAAGCATGCCAGAATTGTTCATTGAACTCTGAGTGAGCAAAATCTTTACCAGTTTTACACTCCCACACTGAGGATTTTACTATGTAGAAATCTTTGATATTTGGAATGATACTTTCTACTTTCATGGTGCTCCTTAAATAATATGTTGATGTTATGCCATAACAAATAAAAAAAACACATAATTGAGCAAGTTAATGTCAAAGAAAATGTCTATTTGTGGGACAAAAGTAATCCTTGACGTAATTCTGAATGAGTCTTTTCTATTGTCAACCTCATTCGGCAGGGATGGACTACTTCTACATCAATGCTATCACTCTGGGGATTGTAAGCTTCGCTTTCCTCGTATCCCTCTGGCTGCCCATGCCCCAGCGTGGCATATTCTTCAAAGGGAACATGGCTGCTGCCCCTCTGGGCTCCCAGTCCCAGCGGGAGGGCTGTGTGGTGGAGGAGGAGGAGAAGGCAGAGGAAGAGGTTGGCTCAGGGTCAGAGGAGACAGAGGGACATGGCTGTGGCTGGTGCAGTAGCCAGAGTGTTGCCCATGCTGGCCAGGTGCTCTGGAAAAGCTTTAGAGACTCATATTCTTCCAAGTATGTTCCTTTTTATATGACTGTTTGTTTCGTTTTGCATAAAATGAATATTTTAATGAATAAAACTCTATGGTAGAGTATGTCAATACGATATAACTAACACATCTTCAGTGATCGGAGGTGGTTCTCCCTACTCTTCCACAGTGTAATGTAGACCTGGTGACTACTGATTGACTATAATACTGCCTTAAGCTCATAAGCAAAATGTCTTGAACCCATCTACTATAGTACAGCGTTTCCCAAACTTTTTCAGCTGAGACCGAAAACATACAACGTCACATTGTGACACGTTGTGAGATTATAAATAGATCTGCTATTTTCACTATTTATTCAAAGTTTTTCACATTTATGCAAAGTTTTTTATTATTATTATTATGACATTTCTTAGATTATTATTTTTTTCTCTTTGATATATTTTTTTAATCTTTTGAAATACTACTAATACTACATTTTTTAAGTATTTAAAAAGGGGATATTTACTCCTGACCTGGCATGTTAATTTGTTGATACATACATCATTTACAGTACAGTTGTAGTTTTCATCTCATAGTTTCATCTCGCAGTTAGTAACAGTGTCATAAGTATCATAATAATCATCTTCCTCAGTGGTTCTCAACTTGTGGGTCGGGACCCCCAGCGGGATCCACACATGGTTTTAGGGGGGTTCCCAGATGACAGTAAAATGACAATATAAGAACTTTTAGGACCTTTTTAATACCTACAAAAAAATATAACATTACTGCATCAAAAGTAATCAACAAACTATGCTATAAAAACTGATCAAACATTGGCCAAATTGTCAAATAATATAAGAAAGAGGCAAAAATGTAATGCCTCTACTACTCCTACAATTCCAAATGCTTGTCAAGGTGGGGGGTCCCCATTTGAAATGGGATTAGTTTAGGGGGGGTCGCAGCTTGAAAAGGTTGAGAACCACTGATCTTCATGATAGTAATCGTGTTATGCAGGCATCTGATCTACTGGTCCCTGTGGTGGGCTCTGGCCACAGCCGGCTATGTGCAGGTCTTCAACTACGTCCAGCTAATGTGGGACCACATTGAACCATCCGCCACATCCACTGTCTACAATGGAGGGGTGGAGGCAGTGTGCACTCTCGTAGGTGAGACCAGCCAATTTAGTTGTACGCACGATGCCTTTGAGCAGGGGTCTTCAACAGGGGGTCCGGGACCCCCTAGTCCTCACAGTAACTACAGGGGACCTTTTTTTTTTACACTAACCACTTGAACCCTATCATCCCTATTCTGAGGGGAACGTTTCATGGTGTTAACCCCCCCCCCCCACTACATATTATATTCAAGTTAAATGTGTGTTTTCAGACATTTAACCACTTAAACCTTCAATACTTTGTAAACTTGACCGTTGGCTCTGGTCTTTTTTCAGAGCGAGGTGTTGTGAGCTTGTAGATCTGCTATTCTGTAGATCGGCAAAGAGGTTTGGTGTAGAGGGAAAAAAGACCAAATACAGAGCCAACGGTCAAATTTACAAAGTATTGAAGGTTTAAGTGGTTAAATGTCTGAAAACACACATTTAACTTGAATATAATATGTAGTGGGGGAGGGGGGGGGTTAACACCATGAAATATGGTGTTAAGATTCTTCACTATCATGGCTAGAGTCTGCACACAGCTATTATTTTATATATGATGCATATACTGTGTGTGGCAACTCACAAATGGAATGCTTGAGAATTCTGAACAATGTCAGAGACGTAATAATGACACTGTAAAACATTCAGTATCTTCCTTAGCTTATATATATTTAGCCAAGAGTTTAAATTGAGTGTTGTTGATGGTAATTTCATGAATAGGGCTGTGGGGGATAAAACCTTTTTTGTTATGCAGCCAGGTCACAGGACATTAATCAAGTGAGGTATTGTAAAATTAGAGGAAATTCAATACAACAAGCTCAGATAGTGCCCAGATAAATTGTCACAATGTTAATAAAAAGCCATCATGTCTGATTACAGATCGACTCAGAATTACAGACAAAGAAAATAAAAGAAAAAAAACAATAGTTTCAGTCCTGTTTATATGAGATAACGCATTAAATGGATAATGTGAATTGATTTGGAGAGGGAAAGCAGATTGATGGTCCCGCTGGCTTGTATCCAAATTAGACAAAAAGAAATGAAAAGTAATTGCTTCACTTAAGGAGATGGAGCTGAAGGGCAACGGTTTCTCTGATTATTGCTCATGAGTGTGTTCCAGAAATAGTGGTTCATGATAGATTGAGTTTGTGGGGGGGTGTGTGCACATCATTAACCTGACACCGTCAAATGGAAGAAGCTTGCGACACACATCATGGCTTCCCTTAGTCCTTTACTGCAGTGTTCAGGGAAAGCGATGTCTTGTAATTATTTGTTATATCTACAGTATTTCCCTAACTCTGTCCTCTCTCTCCTCACTGAATTCTACAAACGATGGAGCGTGCACGAGAAAAAATGTTGTACTCACTGCCTTTGTGACAAATAAAACAGATTCTGATTCTGATTATCCTTGGAAATACCTTTGATCCTGAGAACACAATAACATAGTGCTGACAGGCTGAGGTGGCCTCATCCTTCATAGCCATAGGCCAATCAACTAATTTGTCGCCTTCCCTGGCAGTGGTGTAAAGTAATTAAGTACATTTACTTAAGTACTGTACTTAAGTACAATTTTGAGGAATTTTGACTTTACTTGAGTATTTCCAATTTTCTTTTACTTCTACTTCACTACAACTCAGAGGCAAATATTATACTTTCACTTTTACTAGATTTTGATTAGGATTACAAAACATTCATTAATAGCCCTATATACATTTCGGCCATTTGAAAATAGCTTTCAAAAGGTTTTTAATCATTTGAAAACTTGTGAAATGGGACATTCTGCATGACGAGTACTTTCTACTTTTGGTACTCTAAGTACATTTTGATACCATCAAGTACATGTTTTATTCTGGACTTTTACTTGCAACAGAGTATTTCTATAATGCAGTATTGATACTTTTGCTTCAGTAAAACATTTTTAATACTTTTCCCACCACTGTTCCCTGATCAGGTGCTGCAGCAGCCTTCTCTGTAGGTCACATCAAGGTGACCTGGGCGGTGTGGGGAGAGCTGGCTCTGGGCTTGTTCTCTGCTCTGGGAGCAGGAGCCGTGTTTCTGATGGGACTCACAAGCAGCATCTGGGCGTGCTATGCTGGCTACGTCGTGTTCAAAGCTTCATACATGCTGCTCATAACCATCACCACGTAAGTTTAACAACACAACACCAGTGGTAGAAAAAGTACTCAAATGTTTTACTAAAGTAAAAGTATAAATACTGCAGAAATAGTACTCTGTTGCAAGTAAAAGTATTGGCATCAAAATGTACTTAAAGTACCAAAAGTAAAAGTACTCATTATGCAGAATGTCCCATTACAAGTTTTCAAATGTATAAAAATCTTTTGAAAATAGCAGATCTACAAGCTCACAAACCATTATATCGCGACGCATTGTGAGCTTGTAGATCGGCTATTTTCAAATGGCCGAAATGTATATAGGGCTGAAGTGGGTAATGTATGTTTTGTAATAATAATCAAAATCTACAAAGTAACTAGTAACTAACGTTTCCAAATAATTGTAGTGGAGTCAAAGTACAATATTTGCCTCTGAGATGTAGTGGAGTACAAGTAAAAGTACCGGAAATTAGAAATACTAAAGTAAAGTAGAAATACCTCAAAATTGTACTTAAGTACGGTACTTGAGTACATGTACTTTACACCACTGAACACAACCAGCAACCATACAGCATTAAGATATAAAGGTCCTGCACCGCATAATACTATTTGGTATTAGAACTGCTTCACATTCACATTGAAAATAGCCAGTCTACAAGCTCAGAACACATACCGGTTTTTGAAAACCTTTGAAAATGTTTGCCTATAATGACATGCCCAAAACAGGGGACACAAGGTTGAAAGTGGTTAAAGGAATAGTTCATCCCCAAAAATTACGTAGTTTCTATCAATTACACACCCCATAAAGCCTTGAATTCATGGAGATTGTTTTGTTTTTTGACGCATTCCTGAGCCAATAATTTGATGACCGGGTGTATTTCCGGTAGTACACTCAAAGAGTCTCCTTTGAGTCTCCTACCGGATACATTAGCATCTTTCCGCCGGTAATCAAATTATTGGCTCAGGAATGCGACAAAAACACAAAAAAATCTCCATGAATTCAATGCTTCGTGGGGTGTGTAATTGATATAAAATATGTTTTTTTTTGGGGTGAACTACTCCTTTAATGTACACAGGCCTTTTTCAGTTCTTGAGGTTTTGTAAAATTAGGCCTACTTTGGATAAGTGGAACTCGAGGTCAGCTTGAAACTAACACGCTTGCCCTTTCAGATTTCAGATTGCAGCCAATCTTTCCATGGAATGTTATGCTCTAACGTTTGGAATCAACACCTTTGCTGCCCTTTCACTGCAGACCATTTTGACAGCCATTGTTGTCGATGAAACTGCATTAGGACTGAACATTGTAACACAGGTATGTGCTTAATAGACACTGAATTATGCAACGCTCATACTGCTTAAAAGTGTGTATGTATGCTTTTAATGATCAAGCATGTGTAAAACGATCAATATTCAATCAATGAAGTTAGGTTAAGGGCAAGGGAATTGTGCTTATGGCATCCTGCTGACACTGAACTGGCAGACGCTCTTAGTGTACTCAGAATGACTATCAATGTATGATGTATTAAGCTTTGTCACAACATGTGAAAGCTGAGTGACACCTAGAGGTAGATACACTAGATGGCCCTACATGCAGTGGTGGAAAAAGTACTCACATGTTTCACTTAAGTAAAAGTATCAATACTGCAATGTAGACATACTCTATAAAATTCCGGAATTCAAAATTGTACTTTTAAAAAATGTAGTAAAAGTACAAAAGTATTGGTATCAAAATGTACTTAAAGTACCAAAAGTGGAAACTACTCACTATGCAGAATGTCCCCTTTCACAAGTTTTCAAATGTATAAAAATCTTATTATAAGACTTATTGTGAGCTTGTAGATCGGCTATTTTCAAATGGCCGAAATTTAATTAGGGCCGAAGTGGTTAATGAATGTTTTGTAATAATAATCAACATCTACAAAGTAACTAGTAACTTGCTAGAAGTTTTCAATTAATTGTAGTGGAGTAAAAGTGCAATATTTGCCTCTCTGAGATGTAATTGAGTAGAAGTAAAAGTACTGAAAATTGTACTTGAGTACATGTACTTAGTTACTTTCCACCACTGCCTGCATGCATGTAGTTGCATGCATTGCAGGCAGGGCATGCAACATTGCAACATTGATCAGTAATGGGCTACTCATCATGACAGAGGCATTTCTTTCTTTTGCAGTTTATTATCTACGGCAGCTACTATGCTGCCATTTCAGTGCTCTTCCTAATACGAGGGACATACGCAGTCTGTTCGTATCACTGCTACGCTGGGCAGACACAGGCCAAGGACCAAAAACAAGAGCAGAGTGCGGAGGTGATCTCAGCAGAACAATTCTGATCTAACAGTTAAGTGCAGAAAACAGGCATAATGTGGACGCTGTAGCAATGGCAGATTGATTGTACTGGCTGAGTTAAGAGGAACATAGTACAAAACTAGACGCGTCGCAATTCAGGGCAATTGCAAAGTGTGGTTGCGCCGACGCGAGTCACGGGTCGCTGCCGCCGGGACTCGAGGAATACGCTGGGAGGAATACCGTCGGAGGCTGCGCCAATTACATTGTCACGTAACTCCTGAGATCACTTGCGTTTCATTTTGAGAGGATTGATCCCCCCCAAAATAAGGTTTTTGCATCAAACGGTTACATTTTGAGCATTTGTGGCGCCCCCTATGGATCAAAGTGGAAATGCTTTTGGGGATTTGTTGAGTAAACCACCCTTGACATGTGATTCAAATTTGGGATTGACTGGACTTTTCGTTCGGGATTTCTGGCCTTTTTTGTAAAATGGGCCCCTTCCGCTAACTTTGGAAGCCATTTACGGACGAACGGTAAGGACTATCAAAATGCCGTTTGGATATGTTTACCGCATGGGCCCAGAGATCATGTGTACCGAAATTTGGACAAAATATGTGGGAGGAGGAGCTAAAAGTGTGTTTTGCAGAAAATTCAAAATGGCGGAAAATATATCCTGACGCAAATGGGCGTGGTCTATATAAGGAGTTTCATGACCCAAGGAATCCAGGGTACAATAAATTTAGATTTTACGACCTACGGTTCATGAGTTATAGGCCAAAACGTAAAGTGGGCTGTTATAGCGCCACCATGTGGCCGACTGGTGTGATTCTTTTTTTTAATAATTTTGCAATAAATTCAAGCCTTGTAACTGTAGCCCTTACGGTTTCCGAGAAAAAAATACTTGAATGGGAGTTTTTGCAATTCCCATTAAAGTATAGATTTTCCGCCATTTTGAATTTTCTTCAAAACACACTTTTAGCTCCTCCTCCCACATATTTTGTCCAATTCTCACAAAAATCGGTACACATTATCTCTGGACCCATGCGATCCAAGCAGAATTTTGATAGTCCTTACGGTTCGTCCTTAAATGGCTTCCAAATTTAGCGGGAGGGGCCCGTTTTACAAACAAGGCCAAAAATCACAAACGAAACCTCCAGTCAATCCCAAATTTGAATCACATGTCAAGGGTGGTTTACTCAACGGATCCCCAAAAGCATTTCCACTTTGATCCATAGGGGGCGCCACAAATGCGCAAAATGTAACCGTTTGATGCAAAAACATTATTTCGGGGTGGATCGATCCTCTCAAAATGAAACGCAAGTGATCTCATGAGAGACGTGACAATGTAATTGGCGCAGCCTCCGACAGTATTCCTCCCAGCGTATTCCTCGAGTCCCGGCGGCCGCAGCCCGCGACCGGCGTCGGCGCAACCACACTTTGCAATTGCCCTGAATTGCGACGCGTCTAGTTAGCATTGTATTTGTATTTAACTGTACTTTCTGTGCTTTTTTTGCAAACTGCTAAACAAAGTATTCAATAAATCAATCAAACCAAGGCGTCCGCCCAAAGATCTTTTAGGAGCATGTGCACGGCCATGCATCGATTAAGAACAACCCTTAAAGGGCAAGACCACTGTGGTAGAGGTTTGGGTTGTGTAGTTGTTACCTTGCCATGATGGAACTCCAAAGGTGGACAAGAAATGTAAAATAATTGTTCCAGTGATTAGAAATTGATAATTGAAAATATGCTCCCCATTGACTTACATAGTACTGTAAACAGCTCTCAAAGTCACTCTTTTAGCACGTAAACGAGCACAGCTTAGCACATAAGCGGATCCAGATCTTCAAATAGTACCCCCCACTTTCTTTTTCTTCTCTTGTACATATTTTTCACTCTTCATACCAGTAACCTGTAAGCTGATTGTATGACATTCTGTATAGTAGTGTGTATATCTGTCTGTCTCTTATATGTCATCATGATTTGTGTGCATGGGGATCTCATCTTAAACAAGCTCAGTGCTTAATGAGTCTTCCAGTTTAGTAGACCTTGTATTGTGAATTTGTACTTCCATGTACTGTTGTTCTCATGTCCTACTAAATAAAGTACATCAATCAATCAATCAAAATCAGCAGGAAGTTGACTTTAAAAAAACAAATTAAGATTAATTACACGTAGCCTGCGAGTTAGTTCTGGCAGCATACACTCGAGAGGTTACATGCATTGCTCATTCTATGGGGCTGGTTAAAGCGTCATGCAGACCCATACAGTACATCATACTCTGACGTGGCAGTCACACCAGTCAGCTGTCCAATCGGGCGGGTTATTTAAGCTCACTTCATCTGTGTTCTGTCTGCTTTGTGTTTCATAGGTGTTGTCATGCAGCGTTTGCTCCCACCACCACCCCAGCACCACCAGTGGGCACTGCTATTGGTTCTGTTGTCCAGGGGGGGTTGTTATGTATATCTATCTCCCTGCTCTTAATGGTTAATGATGGTTGTATGATTGTGCTGAGCAGGGAGAAAAAATATAGCAGAGCCTGAACGCCAAAATAAAATATTACATCCACACTTGTATTCTCATTCTATTATATTCGGTCTATAATATTGGTTCAATCTATTCGTGAGTTATCTGACATAACTGGGTTTTGTGATGTTTATATTAGTATATATTTATTTTTAAAGCCATCTCAGGAATGCTCCCCCCTTTTTGTTCTATGTTGGATCAGAACCCTACTACATACCAGACCTGCTCGAGTGATCTCCTCCTTTTGCGCAGACAGAGTTAGGCAAGACAGCATTTTCTGTCAGTGCTCCATCTGCCTGGAATGAGCTCCAGAGGTCCTTGAAAATCAAATCACTTCAATCCTTATAGGTTATTTCAGAGAAATGGTTTCCAATATTTTTGTTCAGAATTGTAACTGCTTTATTTAATTATTTAATTTTTGTATATCTGTTCTAGTTCTCTCTTTTAGTTTTTTGAGTGCTTCTGTATTCTGATTCATTATTCATATTTTTTATGTTGCTGTATGTGAAATGAATGTCCATTCCTGTTGATTACTGTGTTCTGTATCTCGGCTACATTGAAAATGATGGCCTGCCCCTCAACTGTACTCCAAGCTGAAATAAAGGCTATGATGATGATGATATAGGTGTCTATATTGTAAAAGAAATTCCAACGATATAAAATGCAATTCCAATTGGTATTAATGAAGGGGGGAAATAATTGACCTAAATAACGTTTAAGTTTAAGTTTTACTATCCACAAGTTTCCTAGGGCGTTGTGGGCATCACTTCCTGTCGATTTGATCCAATCAAATCCATGAGAAGGATTTGTGTTTAAAACTTTAAAATAATGATCTGTTATCTATGGAGTTTGAACACAGGACCTTTGGACATGTAGAGACTAGAGAGCATCTAAACACAGTGAGCTATTATTGTGCTTGCTGTGTGTCTAAAGCCAAATAGATTAATCACAGACACAAAAAAGCCTATAGAAGCTTGTTTCCATAGTGCTGTCTCCATATTCAAGCATCTAAACAAAAAACAAAAATAAAAAAATTAACTGCATATCTTGATATATTTAGTTTGTTGTTAGTTAAGCCATTAAGACCGGGAACGCATGTGTGTAATTTTTAGATGTCTTTGGCTATTCAAAAATAGAAGATCTACAAGCTCATAGCATGGCTATGAGCTTGTAGATCTGCTATTTTGAAAAATCATGACCATCTTTGAATATACATTTTTTAAAGCAAACATTTGTAAAATATGTTGTTCCAGGGGCCAAATAAATCTAAAAATGACACAGATGTGTTCCCGGTCTTAATGGGTCAGGGTGGCTCACGATGATAGGACACTGTCTACATAATCCAAAGCTTGTGGGTTCGAATCCTCCTCCTGCATCTTTACTCTGAAGCATGTGTTGAACACTGACATCCAGGAACCACACTTAAATGTGTCGAGGTGCCGTTAAGGCAGTGGATAGTTGGTGGACACCTCTGTGGGCTTTGGCACAGAAAGCCACATGGCGACCAGGGCCACAGGTTCAATTCCCATATCTGCAAGCAAGGCCACAAGTTGTTGGTTCAAGTCCAGCCTAGCACCGGCACCGAAGCCAATACTCATGGATGTACTCAGTACAGTGGGGGCGTTGTTTCCACACAGTAAAAGTGGGTGTTATGGCAAAATAAATAACACCCGCTTGAACTTTTATAAAAAACAGTGACTTGTCATCATGGACAGACTGGAAAACTGCTGTTTGGACGCCATCTAGTGTCCATCATCAGACACTACATGTGTATGGAGATTATTATGGATCCATTATGAATCAGTAGAGACCCCCACATTAACGTATGCTTTATGGCCACGCTAAGGACCCCCTGGCCCAGGGGCCCCCATCTGAAAAATATTTAGTGCCAGGGACCCCCAGAAGAGAAAAGTTATGTTAAGAAATTCAACATCATTCAAAATGTTCCAAACATTTTCAAGATGTTTCAAACATTTTTAAAAATATCAGATGTACAAGCTCGCTGCGCCGCCTCGAAGTGACACGCTGTGAGCTTGTAGATCTGTAGATATTTTTGAATGGCCAAAGTATAAAATATGGATAAAGTGGTTAAAATGATTGTGATGCTGTATTTTAAATTGAATCGATTTTTTTTTTGTTTTAAAACATACTGGTTTTAAATAGACAATTTATTCAAATATGTAAATATACACGATTCGCATACGCAAAGTACAAAAGTATTCACATTAAAATATACTTAAGTGCTGAAAGTAAAAGTACTCATTTTGCAGAATATCCCATTTCACAAGTTTCCAAATGTGTAAAAATGCTTTGAAAACAGCAGATCTACAAGCTCACAACGCATTGTGAGCTTGTAGATTTCAAATAGCCTAAGTATGCATAGGACTGTAGTGGTTAATGCATGTTTTGTAATCATATTAAACATCTATAAAGTAACTAGTAACTAAAGCTTTCAAGTAATTGTGGTGAAGTAAAAGTACAATATTTGCCTCTGAGATGTAGTGGAGTAGAAGTAAAAGTATTGAAAATACTCAAATAAAGTACAAATACCTCAAAATTGTACGTAAGTACAGGAGTACATGTACTTAGTTACTTTACACCGCTGCTCTGCACAGGTGAAGATGATTTAGTGTTGATGAGTAAAAAGCAGTCTGTGGGGATCTATTCACTCTGCATGATGAAGATCCGGTCAGAAAACGCAAATGGTTTGTCCATGTGACGTTCGTTTGAACGTGTTCAACGCACCGGATCCAGTAGGCGGGGCTTTAAACCGGATGTGAAGACGCACTACGTCTGCTTTCAAACATTTTAGCTTGCACCACGTCGCGCCACTCTGCTGAAGGTAATGTTTGATTTATATCTAAAGTTTAAAAACTCACTGTGTGGGGGTTTGTAGATCTAACCCTGCCATATGTTCATGTGTGTTTATGAATCTACTTTAGTCTTGGATCAAGACGGCCCGTCAGGGATTGTATTATTTATGGTGATCGAGTCTGATGTTTGTTGGTAGTTTTAAACGGATCATAAATCCTCATAAATGAACCCAATCCAACATATAAAGTGTTTAAACACAAAGACACGGATGTTACCCGTCCATACGGGTCTGTTGTGTTCCGTAATATTACGTAGAGTTTAATAAAGACGCGTCTTAGTCCCGTGTGCGTCTGAATGCCGTTCTAGTTCCACATTTACATGGACATTTACCTGCTGCAACAGCCACTTTACCAAATAGTTTGTGGTTCTGTGTTTAAGGCTCGTGCGTCTATACTTATGTATGCATTGTAAATATAAAGTGATTATCTTAAAGCCACAGATGTTATCCGTACATACGGGGTGTTGGTGTTCAGTTAATGTTCAGTATAGATTAATAAAGAAGTGTTTTAATCCCCTCTGTGGATGAACGTCATTGTATTTCCTGGATTACATGGGGTGTAATACTGGTGTTCACCTGCAACAGCGCCACTTACACCCATTGAATGATATATACAGTGATGTTCAGACAGACCAGATTGAAACATTTAACCAACTAACAAACACTATTTTTGGAGAGTGTTAAGAATGTCAAAGATAGGATAATGATGATAATGTCATTTTATTTGTACAGCACTTTTCACATTTCATACTTTTCATGAAATATCTAGAACAAAACAAATGTAAAAGCTGAGATATAATAATAATAGAGATTAAACTGAGCTAAATTGTAACATAAGATAAATAACACTCAGGCAGGATAATAAGTAATCTAAACTAAATATCGATATCAAAATCGATAAGAAATCTGAGTCTTGATCTAAGGCTAAGATGAAACTATAATATCGTCTCTATCGGGAGGAAACCATAGAATGTCCCAAACTGTTACTTTTCAGGATTAAAAAAATGGCAAAAGTAGCAGATCTACAAGCTCAAAACGTGTTGCTTTGTGCCACGTTTCAAGCTTGTAGATCTGCTACTGTTGATGGTACTACTTGAAAATGTGTCCACATTTTTCAATATGTTTTTTTAAAGCCAACATTTTTAACACTAATATTTGCTTCTGGGGGGATTCTACAAATGTCTTCTAAATCAGTGGTTCTCAAACTTTTTCGTGCCAAGGACCCCCAAATAGACATTTATTAGCCCGCGGACCCCCATTTGAAAAGATAAGCCAGGGACCCCCATAATAGAAGATTTTTACGGCTCTAGCAGTGATTTTCAACCATTTTAAATTTCAAAGACCCCCAGTTTGACATGCATTAGGGCTACAGACCCCCATTTAATGGCATGTATGTCTCTGGGACCCCAATTCATATTGTAAAATCAATGTTAATTTACAGACCCATAAGGGTCCATTTGGTCCCTGTCCATCATTTAGCTGGGGACCCCCTGGAACCCCCTCAAGTACCCCTGGGGGTCCCCGGACCCCACTTTGAGAACCAATGTTCTAAATCATACGTTTTTTGAAAAAAACTTATGTTGCTATAATCAAACTTTTTCATGTCAAGGACAAGGACCACCCAAAATGCTATGTATATTTGTTCCAGGGACCCCCCAGAAGCAAAAATTTGAGTAAAAGAAATTCAGAAATTTTCACAATTTTTCAAAAAATAGCAGATATGCAGGCTCATAGCGCCGCACTCGGTGAGCTTGTAGATCTGCTATTTTTGAATAGCCAAAGTGTAAGATAATGGTTAAAGTGTTTACACTGACGCGTTCCCGGTCTTAAAGGGTTAACACTATAGCATACATGGGCAACTGGCGGCCCGGGGGCCACACGCGGCCCTCACCTTAACTTAATGCGGCCCGCAGGTTAATAGTGATATATGTTATTGATTTCAGCTGTTCCAATTCCAAACATGCAATCATGACCTGCTTTAATTACTCCAGTCTATATTATTAGTTCAATGACTTTATATACAATGTATTGGTATTTAAGTTCATAAAGTTAACTTCATTATAAGCAAATCCGTTTGAAATTAAATTAAAAAAAAAACTGTCAGGATTCCAATTCCAAAATAGCTGATCTACAAGCTCAAAACGCGTCGCGATGCGACGCGCTTTGAGCTTGTAGATCAGCTATTTTTTGCTACTTTTGTGTGACATACTAGAATGACGAATTTAACCCATTAATACCTGGAACTGTGTCATTTTTAGATTTGAGCTAAAAAGCATTATTTTACACTTTGGGCTATTCAAAAATAGCAGATATACAAGCTCATAGCGCGGCACTGAGTGCCGCGCTACGAGCTTGTAGATCTGCTATTTTTGAAAAATCGTGAAAATGTGTGCAAATCTTTGAATATATATTTTTTTAAAGCGAACATTTTTAACTCAAATCTTTGCTTCTGGGGGGTCCCTGGAACAAGATATTTTGATGGGGGTCCACGGCCAAATACATATAATTTTGGGGGTCCTTGACATGAAAAAGATTGAGCACCACTGATATAGAAACATACGTTTTTCAGAAAACTGTTGGGATTTAGGAGACATGTAGAATCGGCTTCAGGTCTCAATGGGTTAATTTACAAAAAAAGTAAAAATATGGAGATAAGAGGCGTCTGCCCGACGTCTGTCCCTCTGGAGTGAGTGTGGAAATATAGTGGCCCTATACACCATCAAAGTTCACCCCTGCACTATAGCCTACTTAAAAACTGTATTTTCTATTATTATTGTTATTATTATACAATATATTAGATTGAATGTTGGTATATATCTGTGTCTTGCAGGTTAATCATGTGGTGACCTTCTGCAGAGTGGACTAAATCTACTTCATACAGTGAGTTAAAAACGCTGAGTCATGGCTCCTAGCTATGACTCAGCGTTTGACTCACTGTATGAATGCTTCAGGGAAGGTTCAAAGGATGGATGGAGTCATCAGGAGATAGCTGGTAATAGAGTGTCTGTAACTCAGGACAAGGGGCTTGAAGATGGAACCTCGATGGCGTCGACGCAACAACGAGGCCCTGAGAGCTGAAACGTATAACGGTGCCAACGAACGTTCTCCGTTTGAGATACAAGGCGTACGGTGCTCGGGACGTGGTGCCATACAACCTACGCGGCTCTATTAATACCAGCTATCTTCAACCACGCGGCGGGAGGCCCCACACGGTACGTACCTGGATCACACCTGGCCAGCAGTGGTGGAAAGTAACTAGGTGCATTTACTTGAGTACTGTATTAAGTGCAATTTCAAGGGATTTGTACTGTCCTTGAGTATTTCCAAATTTCAATACTTTTACTTTTACTCCACTACATCTCGGATCCAAATATTGTACTTATTACTTTACTACATTTATTTGAAAACTTTATTTTAGTTACTTTGTAGATTTTTACTATAATTAAGAAAAACAATTATTAACCACTTCAGCCCTATATACATTTTGGCCATTTGAAATTAGCCGATCTACAAGCTCACAATGCGATGCGACGCATTGTGAGCTTGTAGATCGGCTATTTTTAAAAGATTTTAATATATTTTGAAAACTTTTGAAACGGGATATTCTACATAATGAGTACTTTTTATTTTTGGTACTTCAAGTACATTTTGATACCTGTACCTTTGTACTTTTACTCAAGTGAATTTTGAATTCTGGACTTTAACTTGTAACAGAGTATTTCTACATTGCAGTAGTGATACTTTTACTTAAGTAAAAACAAATCAGTATTTTCTTCCACCACTGCTGGCCATTATAAACTAGGGCTGTGTCACCATTACAAAATGGAAGTTGACGATTCATTGTCACATGATTGATTGCGATCAAAGATTTAATTGTGTTTGACGTTGAGCATGGGAACATTATGAATACAAATGTAATTTATTTTTGGCTTTTAGGGCTTCGTAAACAAAAGTTGCACAAGGTAGATATGACACATAATATACATCATTTAATTACAACAAATACATTCATAGTGGGATTAGCAGAGTGGAAATAGCCAATCTACAAGCTCAGAACGTGTCGCATCGCAACACGTTTTGAGCTGGTAGATCTGCTATTTCCACAAAATGTTTGAAAATATATGAACATTATTAACATGGTAATGATTATGACGATTAAGCAAAACATAATTGCAAATTCAAATAATTGCAATTAGGCTATTGCGTAATAATTGTGACCGGTCTAGTATAAACCCTAGGGTTTATACTCATGGTAACTGATGACTGGTATCAGACATCACTTTGAGAGCCACTGGTCTAGCGGCTGAGAGCTGAACCAAGACGTCTGTGGTTTTATTTTCAAGCCGAATCCCAACCCTCAACATTCTGCCTCCTCCAGTGTTATGGAGAAATTGGTGACCTGGCAAAAGATGTGTCCATCACTGCTGTTAGTTCATGAACAGAGTTGCTCTGTTCATAAACAAACGGTTGTTATTTACATTTGGACGTGGTGATGTTTTTGTGAAGTCCACGAGATGGTCGCATGTTTTCTGAAGGTCACCAATTTCACTGTAACACACAACCATGCTGGAGGTAGGAGGCACAAACTGGATTTTTGGAATCAGCGGCCATATTGGAAATAAATCTTCCTCATTTGCCTTCACAGGTGTTACCAATGATGCTAATGAAGGCTCTGTTCCAAATGGACCCTTACGGGTGTGTAACTCTTGAGTGTACAGATGGAAACAAATTACAGTCCATTTGGTTCCATTTGTACACTCGGAGTTATGGGTGTCCTTTGAGAACCACTGTGCTACACTAAATAGAACAGAGCCTTCATTTGTATCATTGGTAACGTGGTAATGTGAAGGAAGTAAGGAAGAGGCCCAATCCTTGGCCAAATGAATATTCATGTGGGGGTCCTTGATATGAAAACATTTGAGAGCCACTGTCTTTAGTTGTTTCTGAAACTTGATGAAATGATAAGCATTGTAGACTTTACTTGAACATGGTGTTTGATACAGGAATAGACGGCACCTCTTTGCTAAATTGGCAATGTTTCTCCCAAAATGTAAAGCAAATGAAGAATTTGCAAAATGTTCTTAAAGCAGGGGTCTTCAACAGGGGGTCCGGGACCCAGAGTTACTACAGGGGGTCCGCCAAATATTTTTTTTACATTAACCACTTGAACCCTAGCATCCCTTTGCTGAGGAGAACTTAAGCCAAAAATAGCAGATCTACAAGCTCACAACGCCTCGCGCTGCAAGGCGTAGTGAGCTTGTAGATCGGCTATTTTTTAGCAAAGAGTTATAGGTGTAGAGGGAAAAAAGAGCAGCAAAAGTTTATCCCAAACACAATTTTATACAATATAGAGGGGGTCCCTGCTTCATCTCTCTCTCAGCTAGGGGGACCTTGGCCTGAAAACGTTGAAGACCCCTGTCTTAAAGGGATAGTTTAAAACAGTGGTTCTCAAACTTTTTCATGTCAAGGACCCCCCTAAGCCCCCCTAAGCCAGGGACCCCAATAAGAGAAGGTTTTTACGGCTCTCTAGCAGTGATTCTGAACCATTTTCATTTCAAGGACCCCCCAGTTTGACATGCATTAGGCTACGGACCCCCATCTAGTGGCATTTATACCTCTGGGACCCCAATTCACATTGTAAAACCAATGTCAATGTAACTCTGAGAGTGTACAAATGGAACCAAATGGACCCGTTAGGGTCCATTTGGTTCCATTTGTACACTCTGAGTTACAGACCCATAAGGGTCCATTTGGTTCCTGTCCATCATTTAGCTGGGGACCCCCTGGAACCCCCTCAAGTACCCCTGGGGGTCCCCGGACCCCACTTTGAGAACCAACGGTTTAAAACACTTTTTCCTATGGATTAGTCACCCCATGGAGACATGAATTAATGAATATGTTTTTGTTTTTGTCTCATTCCTAAACCAATAATTTGATGACCGGCAGCGGTTCCGGTAGGAGACACAAAGAGTCTCCTTTGTGCCTACCGGTCCATAATTCAAGGCTCCGTGGGGTGACTAATCGAAAAAAAGTATGTTTTTGGGTGAACTATTCCTTTTTAAGTAATGTAAAGTATACATGATGTGAACATGTACGGGTGGGTACATCATTATCAGACCTAAAACGTATTGTTTTATGCCCACAGTGGCTGTAGGCCAGTCAAGCATCTTCAAAGCATGTACTTAAAGGAGTAGTTCACCCAAAAAATCACTTATTTTCTATAAATTGCACACCCCATGAAGCCTTGAATTCATGATTTAGTTTTTGTCTCATTACTAAGCCAATCATTTGATGACCGGGTGTATTTCCGGTAGGAGACACAAATAATTTACTTTGTGTCTCCTACCGGATACATTAGCCGGTAGGAGACGGGAATCTAATTATTGGCATAGGAATGTGACAAAAACAAATCCATGAATTAAGGCTTCATGGCGTGTGCAATTGATAGAAAATAAGTCATTTTGTGGGTGAACTACTCCTTTAAGTTACTTAATTACTTACTTTGAGGAATAGAAATGGCCAATTACACATTGAAGTGCCCACTTTTCCCGGGTGCCCACTCTTCTAGTTACAAAAATGTTGATTTATTTTCAAACATGTTCAATGTTCATGTACAATACAATTAAATCCTTAATCACAATTATTTGTGACAATTACTCAAGTAAAATGCCATAATGGTGACACAGCCCTGTCAGTGACCAGCTTATGGCTCTACAGACCATCTTGGCTTCCAAAATGTCACCCTGTAAGGCCTGCTCAACTCAACGTTTTTGTTTTCTTTTTTGTGTCTTTACAGAACACGAAGATGACAAGAAGTAGACGTCCGTAAGTGAAGATGGCAGGAAGGTAGGAACCTTTTGATTGCAGCTGCTGCTTGTTAAGGGGGCTACATGCTACCATACCATGTATGTGGTCATTTGCGTCGTCTATCGTTTCACGTCATTTGCATCGCGTCATTTGTGGGTAAAGCTTCATCACGTCGGTCCACATCACATAGGACCATGTGCCTTTCTGTGATGTGGATTAATGTGATTTTATTTATTGTTTCACGTCATTTGCGCCCAAAACTTTGATCACATCGGTCCACATCACATATGACCATATGTGGTCGTAACTTCTCCTCTTTTTCTCTATTCTTTGCTTTAATAAAGCAATAACAAGATTATTTGTTTTTATTTACTTTTGTGTCTGAGTTATTTGATCGATTTTTTATTTTTGTCTATCTTTCTTTTCACAAACACATTTCTTTCTTCTTGCCTGTCTATTGCACTAGTTCTTCACTAGTGGTTTGTGTGTACAAATATATGTGATGTGGAGCTATGTGATTTATGTCTGGTATCATTATGGTAGCATGTAGCCCCATTAACACTGTGTTAACAGTCATCTATGCTGTAGGTCTGTGCAAACTAAAAGAGAAAGCAAATGATGTCCGTGGTGTCATTTGCTTCTTTCTTAGTGTTTTTTTAATTTCATCTGCTGTTTGAGTCGTGGCTGCTGTTCAAGGTAAGTGATAGTAGTGACACGGTCTATCATTGGTTGTCGGGCAGAAACCATATATATATATTAAAAAAATGTTTTGTCGTAAAGACATTTCTTTACTTGGTCATACCGTGTGACAGTGTCACATACTAAAGCAGTACAAACAGCCGATCTACAAGCTCACAACGCAAAGATCATGATAATTATATTGGATCCATTGGAACACAGGTTATTTTGTGTCCATTTTAAAAAGTAACAATTTTGGACATACAAGGTTTCTGCCTGACCTCCATACTTTAACTTCCCCTCTTTTCTCTTCATTATTTGCTTGAATAAAGTTATAACTTTTTTTCCTTCTATTGTGTCTTTGAGTTTTTTACAAATGGAACCAAATGGACCCGTCACTGGTCCATTTGGTTCTATTCGTAGTACTGACAGTATACGTATCCAGGCTGTTTATGTAATGACAGGGTACAGTATATGTAGGCCTACGCTAAGCTGTATAATATAGTGACAGGGTACAGTAGATGTATACTAGGTTGTATAATATAGTGACAGGGTATAGTATATGTATACTAGGTTGTATAATATAGTGACAGGGTACAGTATATGTATACTAGGTTGTATAATATAGTGACAGGGTATAGTATATGTGGCTCTTGGTCACATAGCAAACTCACATAGTTAAACCTATTTGTGCTTTATCTATTTTTGATAAACTTAAAAATATAGCTTTTTTTTTGCCCTGTCATAGTATCAACTAAACATTTGTTTAGCTTTAACTGTAAAATTTGCACTATCAGCGCCGCTTGCGTTGCGTCATTTAAAGGGTGGCGGGCCAGCGGTTTGCGTCGTTTGCGTTCAATGCCCGTCATTCCTGAAGAATATGTAAGGGACTGGACCATTTTTTTTTATTATTGGGTCACGGCCAGCGTTTGTGTGATTTATGTCTCGTAGCATTTCGCGTCATTTGCGTTAAGTAATTTGATTTGCGTCGCGTCTCAGGATTTCACGTCATATCCGTGCAGGTAAGTCTTCATCACGTCAGCCCACATCACATAATTCCATGGTGTAGTGTAGTGTAGTGTAGTATGTGATGTGGATTGATGTGATGTATGTGTTGTCATTTCACAACACATGCGGGTAAAAATTACATTTGATTTCACGTCGCTTCCGTCATATGCAGGTAAGTCTTCATCACGTCAGCCCACATCACATATGACCGTACACGGGGGCCGTATGTGATGTGCATTGATGTGATGTATGTCTTGTGTTGTGTCATTTCACAACATATGCGGGTAAAACATCATCACGTTAGTCCACGTCACATATGAACATATGTGGAGGTATGTGATGCATGTCGTCCTTTACGTCGTGTGTCGTTTCGCGTAATTGTATTGCCGTTGTACCGTTTCAGGCTATTTGCGAGTAAAGCTTCATCACGTCAATCCACATCACGTCAATCCACATCACATAATAATAATAATAATAATAATAACATCACATTACTGGTCGTAGGGTTAGGGTTATATGTGATGTGGATTTATGTGATTTTGTGATTATTTCACGACATTTGCGGATAGCTCGTCATTCACATCGGTCGGCAATTTTTTATTTTAGGCGAGGTACACGCCGTTGTTTACAGTAGGTCAGAACAGGGAGAGATGTAGGGCCATCATTCATATCATATGCATTTAATGACTTTGGTTCTTTGCTTCTGCGGGGGGGAGGGGGGTCCCTGGAACAAAATATTTTGATGGGTGTCCGCGGCCAAATACATATCATTTTGGGGGTCCTTGACATGAATAAGTTTGAGAACCACTGATATAGAAACTTATGTTTTTCAGAAAACTGTTGGGATTTAGGAGACATGTAGAATCGGCTTCAGGTCTTAAAGGGTTAATGACTTTGGTTATTCCTGTTGCTTGTGTTGTATGTTGTGTATTAATGTCATTCATAGTGTTGTATATTGTGTACTAATGTCATTCATAGTGTTGTGTACTAATGTCATTCATGCTGTTGCTGTATTGCTGACAAATATTGGCACAACAATTGATTTTGCGTTGCGTCATTTGCAGTAAAGCTTAATCACGCCAATCCACATCGCATATGACCAGTATGTGATGTGAAGGTGTTTGACGGATGTCGGCATGTGCATCACGTATAGTTACTCGTTATTTGTGCCGTCATTTGCGAGTAAAGCTTCATCACGTCAATCCACATCACATAATAATAATAATAATAATAATAATATAATAATATAATATAAACGATACATACAACCATATGACCAGTATGTGATGTGGACTTCGTTTCACGTTGTTTGCGTACAATGCTCGTCATTTGGCCGGAGAATAATGAAGAAAATGGACTGATGCTGGACTGAGACTGATGCAGAGAACATGAAACAAAGAATGCTGCTGCCATTGCGTCATATGCGCCTCGTATGATTTATGTCAATCGTTCACAAATGATGTAAATTATACGAGTCTCTCTATCTATCCCTCTCTCTGTCTCTTCATCCCTCATCTCTCTATCTCTCCCCCTGCTAAGTATGTTGGTGAATGTAATGCACATTACAAAGTGCTTTGGTTAAAGGTACTATAGATAAATTCACCATTTAAATTGAAACTTTGAATTGAACTCATAGGCATCAGCTAGCAGCCACTGTGACACTGTGTAAGAGGCAGTTCAGTCACTGTAGACTGTATTACTTCTGGAAAATAAAATAAACATTAGTCATAACTGTGTGATTGCATTCTAAACATTACAGTCATAACTGATGTCATTCAAAATGTGTAAGCTCTATATTTAACAGCTACCAGGCATTGTGCCACTGCAGAGGTTCCCAAACCTTTTAGCTCAGGACCCAAACTAGTGAAGATAATAGATTTGCAAGCTCACAACGAGCATGTAAATCTATTTTCACAACCTCTTTTTTTTGTTTTGTTTCTAATTTATTGCTTAGATTTGTTGTTTTCACGAAATAGCACATGTTCTATTTTGCTTGCTTCTTATATGTGCTTTTAATTCATTTTCATTTTACTATTTGACCCCAGAAAAAATAGTCACTGTTTGAATCTGGATCTGAAATTATCAATAAACAAGCAATGGCAAAAACACACTGGAATGTAAACATTTCAGTGTAAAGATTTTCATAACGTTTTAGCTCGAGACCCAAAAGAGAAATGTGATGTCTCCCTGGGACCTAGTGAGAATAGCAGATCTACAAGCTCGGCTTGTAGATCTGCTATTTTCATTACTCTTATTTTAATATTTTAAATTGAATTTCTTTGATTTTTGTTTTTAAATGTATCGGTTCTTTTGAAACATAAGAACGTTTTACTACTCTAAATATTGTATTTTATTCATGTAAAACAAATGTAGGATGCTAAAAGGAAAGAGGAATATTCACTGACTGATCTCAAAAACAAATTAAAACTGGCAGAAATAAAGACTCACTCCATAAAAACCTTAAGGAAAACTCCTCAGACAGAGACTAAGAACATATATTTTATTTAATTTTTTCTATGTTCATAAAGTGCTCCAAGTGCTCAAAGTGAAAAGTGCAGCGACACACATTTAGGTCGTAGGACCATCGTCAGTGCAATTAAAGCTTCATCACGTCAGTCCACATCACATAATGACCGTAATGTAGTGTAGTGTAGTGTAGTGTAGTATGTGATGTGGATTTCTGTGTTGTCATTTGTGGGTAAAGCTTCATTATTCATGCCGGTCAATAGGCGAGGCACTGACGATGGTCCTTTGACCCAAACGTTTGCTGCTGCACTTTTCACTTTTAGCACTTGGAGCTCTTTATGAGCATGAACAAATAAAACACTAATATATTTTTTTAGTCTCTGTCTAAGGTGTTTTTCTTAAGGTTTTTGTGGAGTGAGTCTTTTCTTCAACCGGTTTTCCTTTTGTATAAAGATGTTAACATGGCTTCACATTTATGGTCTGTAATGATTAAATTATTACAAATTTCTAAATGTTTTTGTTTGAAAGAGTCAAGATTGTATTTCACACTTGTAAGTTCTGTGGATATTTTTGCTTTGTTTTTTTGATAAAAATATGATGTATTGTTTACCCGATGATTAAATGCATTATCAGGTTGTCATTAAAAAAAAAAAGGAAAACAAAAAATCCACAGAGCTTTAAAAAGTGTTGAATAAAATAGTTTTTCCTTTAAAAACAATCTTAATTGTGAACTACATTTTGCTCATGTACAGAGCGTTAATCGATAGGGTTATGTTTTGATGTTGTAGATCTTTGATTTGATTGAATACTTTATTAACAGGTTTGGGGGGGGGGGGGGGGTATTTACTCATGACCCAAGAAAATGTGTCCACGACCCACCATTGAGTCCCGACCCATAACTTGGGAAACAGCGGACCAGGGTCCATTTGTTGCCTTAAATGTATGAGGTTCTTTTGAAATATGAGAACTTTTTATTTCTGTAAGTGTTTTATTTACAGGGTCCCCACGGTCATGAAATTCCTGGAAATATTTTGAAATAAAAAATAAATAAATCCAGTACTGGAAAAGGTTTGGAATTGATCAAACTTCATCAAAGGTCCTGGAATTTATCAAGGGTCCTGGAAAAATATTTGGCTATGCATTGTTTTTGGCTATTGATTTTTTTTAATACAAAACCTTTTCATAAACATGTATAACATTACACGAAATATGTAACATAAGTAGTATTTCGCCGAACAGGCTGTAACACCCCATCCGCACTGCCAGCGATGCGACGTGACGTGACGCGATCGGGCGATGAAATGTCATTAAAATACATGTTTTTGAATGAGACCGTCCTGACCTACCGCAAGCGACAACGAACCGTGCAACGACGTCGTCCACCCCTCCTATTTTCGCTCGCAGGCTCTATTTGAGCGAGGTTTCGCGGCTGTGCCCCACCCCCAAACACTTTTTATTGTTTTTTATTTATTTATTTTGCTACACTGCCTATCTTTGGGCATTGTACATAGGAGTAAGAGACACATTGTTGCGCTGAATGATTGTTTTATAGGCCTGGAAATTGGGCTAAATATTCTGGAAAAGTTTTGGAAAAGTTTTGGAAATTCATTGCTAAAAATGTGTGGGGACCCTGTTAATTTAAAAAAAATGTAGGAAACTTAAAGGAAAAAGAGAAAGATTGATAGACAGATTAAGAAAATCTATTTTTGTTTTATTTGTTTCATGATCATAAAGTGATCCAAGTGCTCAAAGTGAAAAGTGCAGCAACACACATTTAGGTCATAAGACCATCGTCAGTGCTATATCATCAGATCTAATCATTTGCGGTTAAAGCTTCATTACGTCAATGTGTTGTCATTTGCGGGTAAAGCTTCATTATTCACAGCGGTCAGTAGGCGATGCACTGATAATGGTCCTTTGACCCAAACGTTTGCTGTTGCACTTTTCACTTTTAGCACTTGGAGCTCTTTATGAGCATAAACAATTAAAACACTAATATATTTACTTAGTCTCTGTCTAAGGAGTTTTCCATAAGGATTTTGTGGAGTGAGTCTTTTCTTCAATCGGTTTTTATTTTTTTTAAAGATGTTAACATAGCTACCCATTTATGGTCTGTAAATGATTACATTATTACATATAAAATTGGTTGGAGGAGTCGAGATTTTATTTCACACTTGTAAGTTTTGTGGACATTTTTGTTTTTTGATAACAAATATGATCTATATGTCATTTACCCGATTAAAAGCATTATCAGGTTTTTATTAAAACAAAGTAAAACAATGTCCACAGAGCTTTAAAAAGTGTTAAATAAAATAAAGTTCCTCTAAAAATGTCAATCTTATCTGGGCCTTTTCAGATCATGCTTTAAAGACCAATCAGTCCATTGGTACTAACTTAGTATAAATTTATTTAGTATAACTTTTTTATATTAAATCTTAATGTTTTTGCCAAATATTTAGGAGGAGAACCACTGGTTTAAATTCCAACTAAATGTAAGTTGTATGTTAAACAAATGATTCCCCTACTTTATGGAATTGCTTCTTTTTTAATTTACTTTATTAAATTAGTTTGAGCTTGTAGATCTTCACTCTTGTAGATTTTCATTATTTTCTTTTCTTTATGGAATTTCTTATTTAGCATTTTCCTAAATTACATTCTTTTGAATGTTTTTCTTTATTTTTGTGACATTGATCTTGTAGATCGGCTATTTTCACATTGTATAATGTTTTGCGGTTAAAGCTTCATTACGTCAGTCCACATCACATAATGACCATAGTGTATGTCTGGTGTAGTGTAGTGTAGTGTAGTATGTGATGTGGATTTATGTCTTGTATCATTTTGCGTAATTTGATTTGCGTCTCGTCATATCATTTCACGTCACTTATAATTAATTTGCAGGTAAGTCTTCATGTCAGTCCACATCACATATGACCATAGGCGCTGTATGTGATGTGGATTTATGTGTTGTCATTTGCGGGTAAAGCTTCATTATTCACAGCGGTCAGTAGGCGATGCACTGACGATGGTCCTTTGACCCAAACGTTTGCTGCTGCACTTTTCACTTTTAGCACTTGGAGCTCTTTATGAGCATGAAAAATTAAAACACTAATATATTTACTTAGTCTTTGTCTAAGGAGTTTTCCATAAGGTTTTTGTGGAGTGAGTCTTTTCTTCAACCGTTTTTTATTTTTTATAAAGATGTTAACATGGCTACCCATTTATGGTCTGTAAATGATTACATTATTACAATTTTCAAAAATATAAAATTGGTTGGAGGAGTCAAGATTTTATTTCACACTTGTAAGTTTTGTGGACATTTTTGTTTTTTGATAACAAATATGATCTATATGTCGTTTACCCGATTAAAAGCATTATCAGGTTTTTATTAAAACAATGTCCACAGAGCTTTAAAAAAGTGTTAAATAAAATGAAGTTCCTCTAAAAATGTCAATCTTAATTGTGAAACTTAATTACATGTTGCTCATGTACTTAATCCATAGGGTTAGGTTTTCATCTGCCGTAGTTGTAGATCTTTAATTAAATGTTCATTTCTGCTGTAGTTGTAGATCTTTGAAATGTGTAAATCAGTGGTTCTCAACCTTATTCTGGATCTGACCACTTAACATGGCAGCCGTGTTAAGTGGACAGATGGGTGGGCCATTCCAGAGCATGCTTTAAAGACCAATCAATCCATTGGTACTAACTTAGTATAAATGATTTATTTATTATAACTTTTTTATATTAAATCTTAATGTTTTTGCCAAATATTTAGGAGGAGAACCACTGGTTTAAATTTCAACTAAATGTAAGTTGTATGTTAAACAAATGATTCCCCTACTTTATGGAATTGCTTTTCTTTTTTTAATTTACTTTATGAAATTAGTTTGAGCTTGTAGATCTTCACTCTTGTAGATTTTCATTATTTTCTTTTCTTCATGGAATTTCTTATTTAGCATTTTCTTAAATTACATTATTTTGAATGTTTTTCTTTATTTTGTGACATTGATCTTGTAGATCGGCTATTTCCACTTTTTATAATGTTTTTTGGACATCAACAATATTCCAATATGTCATATCTAATCCATTCAGAACAAACCAATGTCATTTCAAATGTATTTGATACATTACAATGTTCAATGAACCGTAATCCACAGGCCAATAACCTGCTGGAAGCTTTGATTGAATACTTAATTAACTGGTTGGGGGGGGGGGGTGGGGGTTATTTACTCATGACCCAAGAAAATGTGTCCACGACCCATTATTGAGTCCCGACCCATAACTTGGGAAACAGTGGACAAGGGTCCATTTTGTTCCATGTTTCCTTAAATATATGAGGTTCCTTTGAAAAATAACGTTTTATTTCTGTACATTTCTTTCTTTTTTTTTATTGTAGGAAACTAAAAGGAAAAAGAGGAATATTTACTGACTGTAGCTGGTCTCAAAAACAAAGAAAAACTGGCAGAAAAAAAGACTCCTTCCACAAACTCCTTAGACGGAGACAAAGAAAATCTATTTTTATTTTATTCGTTTCATGATCATAAAGTGCTCCAAGGGATCAAAGTGAAAAGTGCAGCAGCAAACATTTAGGTCATAGGACCATCGTCAGTGCTATATCATCAGATCTAATCATTTGCGGTTAAAGCTTCATTACGTCAGTCCACATCACATAATGACCATAGTGTATGTCTGGTGTAGTGTAGTGTAGTATGTGATGTGGATTTATGTCTCGTTTCATTTTGCGTAATTTGATTTGCGTCTCGTCTTATCATTTCACGTCACTTCAGTCATGTGCAGGTAAGTCTTCATCACGTCAGTCCACATCACATATGACCATAGGCGCTGTATGTGATGTGGATTTATGTGTTGTCATTTGCGGGTAAAGCTTCATTATTCACGGCGGTCAGTAGGCGAGGCACTGACGATGGTCCTTTGACCCAAAAGTTTGCTGCTGCACTTTTCGCTTAGCTCTTGGAGCGCTTTATGAGCATGAACAAATAAAATGCAAATATATTTTCTTAATCTCTGTCTAAGGAGTTTTCCTTAAAGTTTGTGTGGAGTGAAAACATGGCTACCTATTTATGGCCTGTTCATGAATTTTCCATGGCCAGTCATTTGGGATCAATAAAAGTAGGACAAAAGTCTGTTATTCTAGTCCGGACTTGTCCTTTAACATGGCAACCTTGTTAAGTGGATAAACTAAATTGGTAAATGGATGAACTGTGACGGGATAGATGAGGGAGGTCAGCAAGAGTTCTTTTTTGTGCAAATATTAATTTGAATATCTGTTAGTTTATTGTATCTTATCTGTATTTTGTTTTAGCTTTTCTCCTTTTTTATTGTAATGTTAATTATTGACATGTATTTTGGGTTAGTGTTTTCCTGTTTTCTTCTTGGTCGTCATGACTTCATTGGCTTGTCAAAATTACATAATAGCATTAGTCTTGGATATGGATAATATCATTGGAAATTATGTAATATTTGCACAAAAAAATATTTCAGTTGTAATGTATGTTTTGTTTTAACTTCCATTTACTGTATTTGAATGTGATTGTATTCTATGTATGTGTTTACCTTGTTTATTGTGAGTCACTCTGGACAAAGAGTATGGATGAATATCTACATTGAAAATTGTGAAGTGACTTTACTGTTGAAATGTAAATGAGTGAATGTTACCATGATTTGTAAATAACAACATAAAAACAAAGGCTCTGGTGTGGTTCTCCTGGTTTACCGGGATGGGGTTCAATTCCCTGCAGTGCCCTACTCATAGTGTTGTATTTACCATTTTATATTGTCTGTTTTATTTATGTTCATAGTGTTGTATTTACCCTTTATGGTTTTATGTTTTATTCTTTATGTTCATTGTGTTGTATTTACCCTTACATGGTTTGTTTAATTCTTTGTTCATAGTGTTGTATTTCCCCTTATGTGGTTTATTTTATCTTTATGTTCATAATGTTGTATTTACCCTTACATGGTTTGTTTTATTCTTTATGTTCATTGTGTAGGGTTGGGATCCTTCATTATCATTATAATTGTTGATGACCAAATGGACCATTACAGGTCTGTAACTCTTTAGTGTACAAATGGAACCAAATGGACCCGTTATGGTGGTCCTTGAAACGTAAAAGTTTGAGGACCACTGGTATTGTAATGTTTTATCAGACGTGAAGTCCACACACCAGCTCTTACAGTGTGATGGATACGGTTCCAAATGCTAACGCAGCTACAAGTTCTTAGCCTGTCTCAAAGTGGGGTCCTTGGGGGGATTTCAGGGGGTTCCCAGCTAGAGTAGTTAAGGTAGCATCATAAACATTTTAACCACTTTATCCATTTACTAGAGTCTCGGGGGACTACGCCCCCCGAGACCCCAGCCGTTGCGCGGGGCTTTGCGTTCGCTGGTGCCTACGTGTGTCTGTCTTTGTGTTAGTGTCGCTGTAGCACAGAGTGGGCATTAAGATGGGATGTATGCTCCTTTAAGGGAGGTGGATCGTGGGATTCTGTTGTTTGCAAAGAGGCGTTGTGAATATTGGCTCATTGCAGACTCACCTTATTGCCACCTGATCGTGTGAGTGAGTGTTGTGTGTACGTAGGGCGGAATAGCTTGCGAGGTTGTGTGCTTTTTTGTTTGCTACTGGGCCTTGCATAGGAATGGATATTTTGAAAAGATGTGTTGTGATGACATGTGAAAAGGAAGTGCAATAATGTGAGATAAATGACATAGACGGAATTGCATGTGACGAAGTGAGGAGTTTATTTGCAAGAGATTTTGTATTTGTAGAAAATGATGTAGGAGTGAGCAGGTGTTGCCGACAGTGGCAACGTGCTGAGGACGACAGCTTGTCATGGCTGGGCCTGCGGAATGGGAGAGAAGGAGAAGGCAGGAGTCAAGCACGCAGTCTGGCATGTCCATCAGGGAACAGGTGAAACGTAAGCTAGTGGTGTATTAGTGAAGTGGTGAGAAGCATTGTCTGCATCGGTGATGTAGGTCAATGAGATATGGCACAGGTGACAATGCAACAGATGTACCTAATTTGTGAAGGAGTACTTCCCCATGAAGGAATGTTGTGAGGGATGCAGTTTCCATCAAGGCATTCATGGCAGAGCCTGCAGAATGGGAGAAAGGCAGGAAGAAGGACATAATGTGGATGGCCAGCATAGAGTATGTAACAGTAAAGGAAGCGTCTTTTGTGTGAAGTGGTAGGCCTTGACAATTATGTAGTGCAAGCATAAATGACACATGGAAGAATGCAACAGATGTACCTCAATGGAGAAGAAGCAGATGTCCATGATGTAAGGAAGTTGGCACGTCATCAGGTTCCAGAGATTGGCAACACGGGTCCTGCAGAATGGGAGTGAAAGAGCAGCCAGGAATCAACCACACAATGTGACATGTTGAAGAGGGATGATGTGAAAGGAAAGGCATGTGTGTGAAGTGTTAAGCAGCACCACTATTAGTTATGTGGATTTATGAGAAAGGAATGTAACAATGCATGAACCTTGCCTCAAGGGGGACGAAGCAGTAGTCCAGGAAAGAAGCTGCAAGGTCGGCAGGTGGCGCAGGTTGTCATGAGAGGCTCTGCAGAATGGCTGAATGGCAGCGGTGACTTTGATGAGAGCGGTTGTGGTGCTGTGTGATGAGCAGAAGGGGGTTGTGACCTATGTGGTGCCAGAAGTTGTTGGAACAGTGCGGGATAAAAGTGTATCCCTGTATCACAACGACTTTGGCAACCACCAATTGGTCAGCTCATCGTCACGTTGATTAGGGGGGAAAACTGTAGTAATAGTAGTGTTTTCAAGTGGATTGTTTGTTTGACGGGGGGCCACTGCAGGTGGTGGACTGCTGTGAGATGGTCTCTGGAACGGGCCCTGATGTGCGGGCAAGGCAGTGAAATGTCTGTGAAGTGGTAATTTGCGTCATTGTCAGCAGCACTTATGTAGATGAATGAGAAATGGCACATGTGACAATGCAGCAGACGTACCTCTTTGTGAAGGAGCACTTGACCATGAAGGGAAGTTGCAACGGGCTGAGGTTACACAGATAGTCATGCATGACAGAGGCTGCAGAATGGGAGAAATGGAGAAGGCGGGAAGGAAGCACACAATGTGAGACGTCCACCATGGATCATGTGACAGTGAAGACAGTGATTTGTGTTTGAAGCGGTAGGTATTGTCAATTATGTAGAGCAATTACAAATGGCACATGTTTACAAAATGTACTGAAGTACAGTGAACGTCTGTGCGGTTTGTCTTCATCACTGAAGATAACGTACATGTAAACTGATGTCATGTGCAGTTGGGGTGAAGAAACACAACCATTTCACTCCTAATAATACCTATTTGATTTGACATCCTGACTTGCTGCTGTAGCTGAGGCTTGAACCTGTTACCTGCGGCTCACTAGTCAGTGACTCTATCCATTCACCTACAGCTGTTTCCTTGGAATCTGTGGTTCTGAAACGTTTTGTTGTCAACCCCCCAAATTGACATGTATTTGGGCAGTGGACCCCAATGTGAAAAGATGTAGTGTCAGGGCCCCCCATGAACAAGATTTATATTTATGCTGTAACACATTTTTTAAAAGTTATTTGTCTTGTTTGTTGTTCAAGTCAAAGCACCAGGAAGGCTGTACTTGTCAGCCATCTGTTAGCTCAATGGGTTGAGACGCAGTATTCATGATCCAGAGGCCATGAGTTCAAATCCCATTGATGTCTTTCCTATGATTCTTTCCTTTGCAGACTGGCTTCCAGAAGATCAACTGAAAACTACCAGGAAGGCTATATTTGTCATCCAACTGTTAGCTCAATGGGTTGAGACGCAGTATACATGATCCAGAGGCCATGCGTTCAAATCCCATTGATGTCTTTCCTATGATTCTTTCCTTTGCAGACTGGCTTCCAGAAGATCAACTGAAAACTACCAGGAAGGCTGTACTTGTCAGCCATCTGTTAGCTCAATGGGTTGAGACGCAGTATTCATGATCCAGAGGCCATGAGTTCAAATCCCATTCATGTCTTTCCTATGATTCTTTCCTTTGCAGACTGGCTTCCAGAAGATCAACTGAAAACTACCAGGAAGGCTGTACTTGTCAGCCATCTGTTAGCTCAATGGGTTGAGACGCAGTATTCATGATCCAGAGGCCATGAGTTCAAATCCCATTCATGTCTTTCCTATGATTCTTTCCTTTGCAGACTGGCTTCCAGAAGATCAACTGAAAACTACCAGGAAGGCTGTACTTGTCAGCCATCTGTTAGCTCAATGGGTTGAGACGCAGTATTCAAGATCCAGAGGCCATGAGTTCAAATCCCGTTGATGTCTTTCCTATGATTCTTTCCTTTGCAGACTGGCTTCCAGAAGATCAACTGAAAACTACCAGGAAGGCTGTACTTGTCAGCCATCTGTTAGCTCAATGGGTTGAGACGCAGTATACATGATCCAGAGGCCATGAGTTCAAATCTCACTGGTGTCTTTACTGTGATGCTTTCCTTTGCAGACTAACTTCTAGAAAAACAAGTTAAAACCACCAGGAAACCTGTAACTCTCAGCCAACAGCTTAGCTCAACTGGTAGAGCGTCTGTCCAATAACATGACTTGACTTGACTTGAGTGGGTTCGATTCCCACTCGAGTCAAGTGTCCCCGGTAACTTGAGGCAACGGATAAATTGACTGATATCCTTAGTGATGCTTCCCTTTGCAGACTAACTTCTAGAAAAACAAGTTAAAACCACCAGGAAACCTGTAACTCTCAGCCAACAGCTTAGCTCAACTGGTAGAGCGTCTGTCCAATAACATGACTTGACTTGACTTGAGTGGGTTCGATTCCCACTCGAGTCAAGTGTCCCCGGTAACTTGGGGCAACGGATAAATTGACTGATATCCTTAGTGATGCTTCCCTTTGCAGAACAACTTCTAGAAAAACAAGTTAAAACCACCAGGAAACCTGTAACTCTCAGCCAACAGCTTAGCTCAACTGGTAGAGCGTCTGTCCAATAACATGACTTGACTTGACTTGAGTGGGTTCGATTCCCACTCGAGGCAAGTGTCCCCGGTAACTTGGGGCAACGGATAAATTGACTGATATTCTTCGTGATGCTTCCCTTTGCAGAATAACTTCTAGAAAAACAAGTTAAAACCACCAGGAAACCTGTAACTCTCAGCCAACAGCTTAGCTCAACTGGTAGAGCGTCTGTCCAATAACATGACTTGACTTGACTTGAGTGGGTTCGATTCCCACTCGAGTCAAGTGTCCCCGGTAACTTGAGGCAACGGATAAATTGACTGATATCCTTAGTGAAGCTTCCCTTTGCAGACGAACTTCTAGAAAAACAAGTTAAAACCACCAGGAAACATGTAACTCTCAGCCAACAGCTTAGCTCAACTGGTAGAGCGTCTGTCCAATAACATGACTTGACCTGACTTGAGTGGGTTCGATTTCGCTCGGTCCTGCGTTGAACTGGATTTGAACCAGCACACTCCTAGAAGTTATTCTACGGATATCAGTCAATTTATCCGTTGCCCCAAGTTACCGGGACACTTGCCTCGAGTGGGAATCGAACCCACTCAAGTCAAGTCAAGTCAAGTCATGTTATTGGACAGACGCTCTACCAGTTGAGCTAAGCTGTTGGCTGAGAGTTACAGGTTTCCTGGTGGTTTTAACTTGTTTTTCTAGAAGTTGTTCTGCAAAGGGAAGCATCACTAAGGATATCAGTCAATTTATCCGTTGCCCCAAGTTACCGGGGACACTTGACTCGAGTGGGAATCGAACCCACTCAAGTCAAGTCAAGTCATGTTATTGGACAGACGCTCTACCAGTTGAGCTAAGCTGTTGGCTGAGAGTTACAGGTTTCCTGGTGGTTTTAACTTGTTTTTCTAGAAGTTAGTCTGCAAAGGGAAGCATCACTAAGGATATCAGTCAATTTATCCGTTGCCTCAAGTTACCGGGGACACTTGACTCGAGTGGGAATCGAACCCACTCAAGTCAAGTCATGTTATTGGACAGACGCTCTACCAGTTGAGCTAAGCTGTTGGCTGAGAGTTACAGGTTTCCTGGTGGTTTTAACTTGTTTTTCGAGAAGTTAGTCTGCAAAGGAAAGCATCACAGTAAAGACACCAGTGAGATTTGAACTCATGGCCTCTGGATCATGTATACTGCGTCTCAACCCATTGAGCTAACAGATGGCTGACAAGTACAGCCTTCCTGGTAGTTTTCAGTTGATCTTCTGGAAGCCAGTCTGCAAAGGAAAGAATCATAGGAAAGACATCAACGGGATTTGAACTCATGGCCTCTGGATCTTGAATACTGCGTCTCAACCCATTGAGCTAACAGATGGCTGACAAGTACAGCCTTCCTGGTAGTTTTCAGTTGATCTTCTGGAAGCCAGTCTGCAAAGGAAAGAATCATAGGAAAGACATGAATGGGATTTGAACTCATGGCCTCTGGATCATGAATACTGCGTCTCAACCCATTGAGCTAACAGATGGCTGACAAGTACAGCCTTCCTGGTAGTTTTCAGTTGATCTTCTGGAAGCCAGTCTGCAAAGGAAAGAATCATAGGAAAGACATCAATGGGATTTGAACGCATGGCCTCTGGATCATGTATACTGCGTCTCAACCCATTGAGCTAACAGTTGGATGACAAATATAGCCTTCCTGGTAGTTTTCAGTTGATCTTCTGGAAGCCAGTCTGCAAAGGAAAGAATCATAGGAAAGACATCAATGGGATTTGAACTCATGGCCTCTGGATCATGAATACTGCGTCTCAACCCATTGAGCTAACAGATGGCTGACAAGTACAGCCTTCCTGGTGCTTTGACTTGAACAACAAACAAGACAAATAACTTTTAAAAAATGTGTTACAGCATAAATATAAATCTTTTTCATGGGGGGCCCTGACACTACATCTTTTCACATTGGGGTCCACTGCCCAAATACATGTCAATTTGGGGGGTTGACAACAAAACGTTTCAGAACCACAGATTCCAAGGAAACAGCTGTAGGTGAATGGATAGAGTCACTGACTAGTGAGCCGCAGGTAACAGGTTCAAGCCTCAGCTACAGCAGCAAGTCAGGATGTCAAATCAAATAGGTATTATTAGGAGTGAAATGGTTGTGTTTCTTCACCCCAACTGCACATGACATCAGTTTACATGTACGTTATCTTCAGTGATGAAGACAAACCGCACAGACGTTCACTGTACTTCAGTACATTTTGTAAACATGTGCCATTTGTAATTGCTCTACATAATTGACAATACCTACCGCTTCAAACACAAATCACTGTCTTCACTGTCACATGATCCATGGTGGACGTCTCACATTGTGTGCTTCCTTCCCGCCTTCTCCATTTCTCCCATTCTGCAGCCTCTGTCATGCATGACTATCTGTGTAACCTCAGCCCGTTGCAACTTCCCTTCATGGTCAAGTGCTCCTTCACAAAGAGGTACGTCTGCTGCATTGTCACATGTGCCATTTCTCATTCATCTACATAAGTGCTGCTGACAATGACGCAAATTACCACTTCACAGACATTTCACTGCCTTGCCCGCACATCAGGGCCCGTTCCAGAGACCATCTCACAGCAGTCCACCACCTGCAGTGGCCCCCCGTCAAACAAACAATCCACTTGAAAACACTACTATTACTACAGTTTTCCCCCCTAATCAACGTGACGATGAGCTGACCAATTGGTGGTTGCCAAAGTCGTTGTGATACAGGGATACACTTTTATCCCGCACTGTTCCAACAACTTCTGGCACCACATAGGTCACAACCCCCTTCTGCTCATCACACAGCACCACAACCGCTCTCATCAAAGTCACCGCTGCCATTCAGCCATTCTGCAGAGCCTCTCATGACAACCTGCGCCACCTGCCGACCTTGCAGCTTCTTTCCTGGACTACTGCTTCGTCCCCCTTGAGGCAAGGTTCATGCATTGTTACATTCCTTTCTCATAAATCCACATAACTAATAGTGGTGCTGCTTAACACTTCACACACATGCCTTTCCTTTCACATCATCCCTCTTCAACATGTCACATTGTGTGGTTGATTCCTGGCTGCTCTTTCACTCCCATTCTGCAGGACCCGTGTTGCCAATCTCTGGAACCTGATGACGTGCCAACTTCCTTACATCATGGACATCTGCTTCTTCTCCATTGAGGTACATCTGTTGCATTCTTCCATGTGTCATTTATGCTTGCACTACATAATTGTCAAGGCCTACCACTTCACACAAAAGACGCTTCCTTTACTGTTACATACTCTATGCTGGCCATCCACATTATGTCCTTCTTCCTGCCTTTCTCCCATTCTGCAGGCTCTGCCATGAATGCCTTGATGGAAACTGCATCCCTCACAACATTCCTTCATGGGGAAGTACTCCTTCACAAATTAGGTACATCTGTTGCATTGTCACCTGTGCCATATCTCATTGACCTACATCACCGATGCAGACAATGCTTCTCACCACTTCACTAATACACCACTAGCTTACGTTTCACCTGTTCCCTGATGGACATGCCAGACTGCGTGCTTGACTCCTGCCTTCTCCTTCTCTCCCATTCCGCAGGCCCAGCCATGACAAGCTGTCGTCCTCAGCACGTTGCCACTGTCGGCAACACCTGCTCACTCCTACATCATTTTCTACAAATACAAAATCTCTTGCAAATAAACTCCTCACTTCGTCACATGCAATTCCGTCTATGTCATTTATCTCACATTATTGCACTTCCTTTTCACATGTCATCACAACACATCTTTTCAAAATATCCATTCCTATGCAAGGCCCAGTAGCAAACAAAAAAGCACACAACCTCGCAAGCTATTCCGCCCTACGTACACACAACACTCACTCACACGATCAGGTGGCAATAAGGTGAGTCTGCAATGAGCCAATATTCACAACGCCTCTTTGCAAACAACAGAATCCCACGATCCACCTCCCTTAAAGGAGCATACATCCCATCTTAATGCCCACTCTGTGCTACAGCGACACTAACACAAAGACAGACACACGTAGGCACCAGCGAACGCAAAGCCCCGCGCAACGGCTGGGGTCTCGGGGGGCGTAGTCCCCCGAGACTCTAGTAAATGGATAAAGTGGTTAAAATGTTTATGATGCTACCTTAACTACTCTAGCTGGGAACCCCCTGAAATCCCCCCAAGGACCCCACTTTGAGACAGGCTAAGAACTTGTAGCTGCGTTAGCATTTGGAACCGTATCCATCACACTGTAAGAGCTGGTGTGTGGACTTCACGTCTGATAAAACATTACAATACCAGTGGTCCTCAAACTTTTACGTTTCAAGGACCACCATAACGGGTCCATTTGGTTCCATTTGTACACTAAAGAGTTACAGACCTGTAATGGTCCATTTGGTCATCAACAATTATAATGATAATGAAGGATCCCAACCCTACACAATGAACATAAAGAATAAAACAAACCATGTAAGGGTAAATACAACATTATGAACATAAAGATAAAATAAACCACATAAGGGGAAATACAACACTATGAACAAAGAATTAAACAAACCATGTAAGGGTAAATACAACACAATGAACATAAAGAATAAAACATAAAACCATAAAGGGTAAATACAACACTATGAACATAAATAAAACAGACAATATAAAATGGTAAATACAACACTATGAGTAGGGCACTGCAGGGAATTGAACCCCATCCCGGTAAACCAGGAGAACCACACCAGAGCCTTTGTTTTTATGTTGTTATTTACAAATCATGGTAACATTCACTCATTTACATTTCAACAGTAAAGTCACTTCACAATTTTCAATGTAGATATTCATCCATACTCTTTGTCCAGAGTGACTCACAATAAACAAGGTAAACACATACATAGAATACAATCACATTCAAATACAGTAAATGGAAGTTAAAACAAAACATACATTACAACTGAAATATTTTTTTGTGCAAATATTACATAATTTCCAATGATATTATCCATATCCAAGACTAATGCTATTATGTAATTTTGACAAGCCAATGAAGTCATGACGACCAAGAAGAAAACAGGAAAACACTAACCCAAAATACATGTCAATAATTAACATTACAATAAAAAAGGAGAAAAGCTAAAACAAAATACAGATAAGATACAATAAACTAACAGATATTCAAATTAATATTTGCACAAAAAAGAACTCTTGCTGACCTCCCTCATCTATCCCGTCACAGTTCATCCATTTACCAATTTAGTTTATCCACTTAACAAGGTTGCCATGTTAAAGGACAAGTCCGGACTAGAATAACAGACTTTTGTCCTACTTTTATTGATCCCAAATGACTGGCCATGGAAAATTCATGAACAGGCCATAAATAGGTAGCCATGTTTTCACTCCACACAAACTTTAAGGAAAACTCCTTAGACAGAGATTAAGAAAATATATTTGCATTTTATTTGTTCATGCTCATAAAGCGCTCCAAGAGCTAAGCGAAAAGTGCAGCAGCAAACTTTTGGGTCAAAGGACCATCGTCAGTGCCTCGCCTACTGACCGCCGTGAATAATGAAGCTTTACCCGCAAATGACAACACATAAATCCACATCACATACAGCGCCTATGGTCATATGTGATGTGGACTGACGTGATGAAGACTTACCTGCACATGACTGAAGTGACGTGAAATGATAAGACGAGACGCAAATCAAATTACGCAAAATGAAACGAGACATAAATCCACATCACATACTACACTACACTACACCAGACATACACTATGGTCATTATGTGATGTGGACTGACGTAATGAAGCTTTAACCGCAAATGATTAGATCTGATGATATAGCACTGACGATGGTCCTATGACCTAAATGTTTGCTGCTGCACTTTTCACTTTGATCCCTTGGAGCACTTTATGATCATGAAACGAATAAAATAAAAATAGATTTTCTTTGTCTCCGTCTAAGGAGTTTGTGGAAGGAGTCTTTTTTTCTGCCAGTTTTTCTTTGTTTTTGAGACCAGCTACAGTCAGTAAATATTCCTCTTTTTCCTTTTAGTTTCCTACAATAAAAAAAAAGAAAGAAATGTACAGAAATAAAACGTTATTTTTCAAAGGAACCTCATATATTTAAGGAAACATGGAACAAAATGGACCCTTGTCCACTGTTTCCCAAGTTATGGGTCGGGACTCAATAATGGGTCGTGGACACATTTTCTTGGGTCATGAGTAAATAACCCCCACCCCCCCCCCCCCAACCAGTTAATTAAGTATTCAATCAAAGCTTCCAGCAGGTTATTGGCCTGTGGATTACGGTTCATTGAACATTGTAATGTATCAAATACATTTGAAATGACATTGGTTTGTTCTGAATGGATTAGATATGACATATTGGAATATTGTTGATGTCCAAAAAACATTATAAAAAGTGGAAATAGCCGATCTACAAGATCAATGTCACAAAATAAAGAAAAACATTCAAAATAATGTAATTTAAGAAAATGCTAAATAAGAAATTCCATGAAGAAAAGAAAATAATGAAAATCTACAAGAGTGAAGATCTACAAGCTCAAACTAATTTCATAAAGTAAATTAAAAAAAGAAAAGCAATTCCATAAAGTAGGGGAATCATTTGTTTAACATACAACTTACATTTAGTTGAAATTTAAACCAGTGGTTCTCCTCCTAAATATTTGGCAAAAACATTAAGATTTAATATAAAAAAGTTATAATAAATAAATCATTTATACTAAGTTAGTACCAATGGATTGATTGGTCTTTAAAGCATGCTCTGGAATGGCCCACCCATCTGTCCACTTAACACGGCTGCCATGTTAAGTGGTCAGATCCAGAATAAGGTTGAGAACCACTGATTTACACATTTCAAAGATCTACAACTACAGCAGAAATGAACATTTAATTAAAGATCTACAACTACGGCAGATGAAAACCTAACCCTATGGATTAAGTACATGAGCAACATGTAATTAAGTTTCACAATTAAGATTGACATTTTTAGAGGAACTTCATTTTATTTAACACTTTTTTAAAGCTCTGTGGACATTGTTTTAATAAAAACCTGATAATGCTTTTAATCGGGTAAACGACATATAGATCATATTTGTTATCAAAAAACAAAAATGTCCACAAAACTTACAAGTGTGAAATAAAATCTTGACTCCTCCAACCAATTTTATATTTTTGAAAATTGTAATAATGTAATCATTTACAGACCATAAATGGGTAGCCATGTTAACATCTTTATAAAAAATAAAAAACGGTTGAAGAAAAGACTCACTCCACAAAAACCTTATGGAAAACTCCTTAGACAAAGACTAAGTAAATACAGTATATTAGTGTTTTAATTTTTCATGCTCATAAAGAGCTCCAAGTGCTAAAAGTGAAAAGTGCAGCAGCAAACGTTTGGGTCAAAGGACCATCGTCAGTGCATCGCCTACTGACCGCTGTGAATAATGAAGCTTTACCCGCAAATGACAACACATAAATCCACATCACATACAGCGCCTATGGTCATATGTGATGTGGACTGACATGAAGACTTACCTGCAAATTAATTATAAGTGACGTGAAATGATATGACGAGACGCAAATCAAATTACGCAAAATGATACAAGACATAAATCCACATCACATACTACACTACACTACACTACACCAGACATACACTATGGTCATTATGTGATGTGGACTGACGTAATGAAGCTTTAACCGCAAAACATTATACAATGTGAAAATAGCCGATCTACAAGATCAATGTCACAAAAATAAAGAAAAACATTCAAAAGAATGTAATTTAGGAAAATGCTAAATAAGAAATTCCATAAAGAAAAGAAAATAATGAAAATCTACAAGAGTGAAGATCTACAAGCTCAAACTAATTTAATAAAGTAAATTAAAAAAGAAGCAATTCCATAAAGTAGGGGAATCATTTGTTTAACATACAACTTACATTTAGTTGGAATTTAAACCAGTGGTTCTCCTCCTAAATATTTGGCAAAAACATTAAGATTTAATATAAAAAAGTTATACTAAATAAATTTATACTAAGTTAGTACCAATGGACTGATTGGTCTTTAAAGCATGATCTGAAAAGGCCCAGATAAGATTGACATTTTTAGAGGAACTTTATTTTATTTAACACTTTTTAAAGCTCTGTGGACATTGTTTTACTTTGTTTTAATAAAAACCTGATAATGCTTTTAATCGGGTAAATGACATATAGATCATATTTGTTATCAAAAAACAAAAATGTCCACAAAACTTACAAGTGTGAAATAAAATCTCGACTCCTCCAACCAATTTTATATTTTTTAAATTTGTAATAATGTAATCATTTACAGACCATAAATGGGTAGCTATGTTAACATCTTTAAAAAAAATAAAAACCGATTGAAGAAAAGACTCACTCCACAAAATCCTTATGGAAAACTCCTTAGACAGAGACTAAGTAAATATATTAGTGTTTTAATTGTTTATGCTCATAAAGAGCTCCAAGTGCTAAAAGTGAAAAGTGCAACAGCAAACGTTTGGGTCAAAGGACCATTATCAGTGCATCGCCTACTGACCGCTGTGAATAATGAAGCTTTACCCGCAAATGACAACACATTGACGTAATGAAGCTTTAACCGCAAATGATTAGATCTGATGATATAGCACTGACGATGGTCTTATGACCTAAATGTGTGTTGCTGCACTTTTCACTTTGAGCACTTGGATCACTTTATGATCATGAAACAAATAAAACAAAAATAGATTTTCTTAATCTGTCTATCAATCTTTCTCTTTTTCCTTTAAGTTTCCTACATTTTTTTAAAATTAAAATAAAACACTTACAGAAATAAAAAGTTCTCATATTTCAAAAGAACCTCATACATTTAAGGCAACAAATGGACCCTGGTCCGCTGTTTCCCAAGTTATGGGTCGGGACTCAATGGTGGGTCGTGGACACATTTTCTTGGGTCATGAGTAAATACCCCCCCCCCCCCCCCCCCCCAAACCTGTTAATAAAGTATTCAATCAAATCAAAGATCTACAACATCAAAACATAACCCTATCGATTAACGCTCTGTACATGAGCAAAATGTAGTTCACAATTAAGATTGTTTTTAAAGGAAAAACTATTTTATTCAACACTTTTTAAAGCTCTGTGGATTTTTTGTTTTCCTTTTTTTTTTTAATGACAACCTGATAATGCATTTAATCATCGGGTAAACAATACATCATATTTTTATCAAAAAAACAAAGCAAAAATATCCACAGAACTTACAAGTGTGAAATACAATCTTGACTCTTCCAAACAAAAACATTTAGAAATTTGTAATAATTTAATCATTACAGACCATAAATGTGAAGCCATGTTAACATCTTTATACAAAAGGAAAACCGGTTGAAGAAAAGACTCACTCCACAAAAACCTTAAGAAAAACACCTTAGACAGAGACTAAAAAAATATATTAGTGTTTTATTTGTTCATGCTCATAAAGAGCTCCAAGTGCTAAAAGTGAAAAGTGCAGCAGCAAACGTTTGGGTCAAAGGACCATCGTCAGTGCCTCGCCTATTGACCGGCATGAATAATGAAGCTTTACCCACAAATGACAACACAGAAATCCACATCACATACTACACTACACTACACTACATTACGGTCATTATGTGATGTGGACTGACGTGATGAAGCTTTAATTGCACTGACGATGGTCCTACGACCTAAATGTGTGTCGCTGCACTTTTCACTTTGAGCACTTGGAGCACTTTATGAACATAGAAAAAATTAAATAAAATATATGTTCTTAGTCTCTGTCTGAGGAGTTTTCCTTAAGGTTTTTATGGAGTGAGTCTTTATTTCTGCCAGTTTTAATTTGTTTTTGAGATCAGTCAGTGAATATTCCTCTTTCCTTTTAGCATCCTACATTTGTTTTACATGAATAAAATACAATATTTAGAGTAGTAAAACGTTCTTATGTTTCAAAAGAACCGATACATTTAAAAACAAAAATCAAAGAAATTCAATTTAAAATATTAAAATAAGAGTAATGAAAATAGCAGATCTACAAGCCGAGCTTGTAGATCTGCTATTCTCACTAGGTCCCAGGGAGACATCACATTTCTCTTTTGGGTCTCGAGCTAAAACGTTATGAAAATCTTTACACTGAAATGTTTACATTCCAGTGTGTTTTTGCCATTGCTTGTTTATTGATAATTTCAGATCCAGATTCAAACAGTGACTATTTTTTCTGGGGTCAAATAGTAAAATGAAAATGAATTAAAAGCACATATAAGAAGCAAGCAAAATAGAACATGTGCTATTTCGTGAAAACAACAAATCTAAGCAATAAATTAGAAACAAAACAAAAAAAAGAGGTTGTGAAAATAGATTTACATGCTCGTTGTGAGCTTGCAAATCTATTATCTTCACTAGTTTGGGTCCTGAGCTAAAAGGTTTGGGAACCTCTGCAGTGGCACAATGCCTGGTAGCTGTTAAATATAGAGCTTACACATTTTGAATGACATCAGTTATGACTGTAATGTTTAGAATGCAATCACACAGTTATGACTAATGTTTATTTTATTTTCCAGAAGTAATACAGTCTACAGTGACTGAACTGCCTCTTACACAGTGTCACAGTGGCTGCTAGCTGATGCCTATGAGTTCAATTCAAAGTTTCAATTTAAATGGTGAATTTATCTATAGTACCTTTAACCAAAGCACTTTGTAATGTGCATTACATTCACCAACATACTTAGCAGGGGGAGAGATAGAGAGATGAGGGATGAAGAGACAGAGAGAGGGATAGATAGAAAGACTCGTATAATTTACATCATTTGTGAACGATTGACATAAATCATACGAGGCGCATATGACGCAATGGCAGCAGCATTCTTTGTTTCATGTTCTCTGCATCAGTCTCAGTCCAGCATCAGTCCATTTTCTTCATTATTCTCCGGCCAAATGACGAGCATTGTACGCAAACAACGTGAAACGAAGTCCACATCACATACTGGTCATATGGTTGTATGTATCGTTTATATTATATTATTATTATTATTATTATTATTATGTGATGTGGATTGACGTGATGAAGCTTTACTCGCAAAGGACGGCACAAATAACGAGTAACTATACGTGATGCACATGCCGACATCCGTCAAACACCTTCACATCACATACTGGTCATATGCGATGTGGATTGGCGTGATTAAGCTTTACCGCAAATGACGCAACGCAAAATCAATTGTTGTGCCAATATTTGTCAGCAATACAGCAACAGCATGAATGACATTAGTACACAACACTATGAATGACATTAGTACACAATATACAACACTATGAATGACATTAATACACAACATACAACACAAGCAACAGGAATAACCAAAGTCATTAACCCTTTAAGACCTGAAGCCGATTCTACATGTCTCCTAAATCCCAACAGTTTTCTGAAAAACATAAGTTTCTATATCAGTGGTTCTCAAACTTATTCATGTCAAGGACCCCCAAAATGATATGTATTTGGCCGCGGACACCCATCAAAATATTTTGTTCCAGGGACCCCCCTCCCCCCCGCAGAAGCAAAGAACCAAAGTCATTAACCCTTTAAGACCTGAAGCCGATTCTACATGTCTCCTAAATCCCAACAGTTTTCTGAAAAACATAAGTTTCTATATCAGTGGTTCTCAAACTTATTCATGTCAAGGACCCCCAAAATGATATGTATTTGGCCGCGGACACCCATCAAAATATTTTGTTCCAGGGACCCCCCTCCCCCCCGCAGAAGCAAAGATTTGAGTTAAAAAATATTTGCTTTAAATATATATATTCAAAGATTTGCACACATTTTCACGAATTTTCAAAAACAACAGATCTACAAGCTCATAGCGCGGCACTCGGTGCTGCGCTATGAGCTTGCATATCTGCTATTTTTGAATAGCCAAAGTGTAAAATAAAGCTTTTTAGCTCAAATCTAAAAATGACACAGTTCCAGGTCTTAATGGGTTAAATGCATATGATATGAATGATGGCCCTACATCTCTCCCTGTTCTGACCTACTGTAAACAACGGCGTGTACCTCGCCTAAAATAAAAAATTGCCGACCGATGTGAATGACGAGCTATCCGCAAATGTCGTGAAATAATCACAAAATCACATAAATCCACATCACATATAACCCTAACCCTACGACCAGTAATGTGATGTTATTATTATTATTATTATTATTATGTGATGTGGATTGACGTGATGTGGATTGACGTGATGAAGCTTTACTCGCAAATAGCCTGAAACGGTACAACGGCAATACAATTACGCGAAACGACACACGACGTAAAGGACGACATGCATCACATACCTCCACATATGTTCATATGTGACGTGGACTAACGTGATGATGTTTTACCCGCATATGTTGTGAAATGACACAACACAAGACATACATCACATCAATGCACATCACATACGGCCCCCGTGTACGGTCATATGTGATGTGGGCTGACGTGATGAAGACTTACCTGCATATGACGGAAGCGACGTGAAATCAAATGTAATTTTTACCCGCATGTGTTGTGAAATGACAACACATACATCACATCAATCCACATCACATACTACACTACACTACACCATGGACTTATGTGATGTGGGCTGGCGTGATGAAGACTTACCTGCACGGATATGACGTGAAATCCTGAGACGCGACGCAAATCAAATTACTTAACGCAAATGACGCGAAATGCTACGAGACATAAATCACACAAACGCTGGCCGTGACCCAATAATAAAAAAAAATGGTCCAGTCCCTTACATATTCTTCAGGAATGACGGGCATTGAACGCAAACGACGCAAACCGCTGGCCCGCCACCCTTTAAATGACGCAACGCAAGCGGCGCTGATAGTGCAAATTTTACAGTTAAAGCTAAACAAATGTTTAGTTGATACTATGACAGGGCAAAAAAAAAGCTATATTTTTAAGTTTATCAAAAATAGATAAAGCACAAATAGGTTTAACTATGTGAGTTTGCTATGTGACCAAGAGCCACATATACTATACCCTGTCACTATATTATACAACCTAGTATACATATACTGTACCCTGTCACTATATTATACAACCTAGTATACATATACTATACCCTGTCACTATATTATACAACCTAGTATACATCTACTGTACCCTGTCACTATATTATACAGCTTAGCGTAGGCCTACATATACTGTACCCTGTCATTACATAAACAGCCTGGATACGTATACTGTCAGTACTACGAATAGAACCAAATGGACCAGTGACGGGTCCATTTGGTTCCATTTGTAAAAAACTCAAAGACACAATAGAAGGAAAAAAAGTTATAACTTTATTCAAGCAAATAATGAAGAGAAAAGAGGGGAAGTTAAAGTATGGAGGTCAGGCAGAAACCTTGTATGTCCAAAATTGTTACTTTTTAAAATGGACACAAAATAACCTGTGTTCCAATGGATCCAATATAATTATCATGATCTTTGCGTTGTGAGCTTGTAGATCGGCTGTTTGTACTGCTTTAGTATGTGACACTGTCACACGGTATGACCAAGTAAAGAAATGTCTTTACGACAAAACATTTTTTTAATATATATATATGGTTTCTGCCCGACAACCAATGATAGACCGTGTCACTACTATCACTTACCTTGAACAGCAGCCACGACTCAAACAGCAGATGAAATTAAAAAAACACTAAGAAAGAAGCAAATGACACCACGGACATCATTTGCTTTCTCTTTTAGTTTGCACAGACCTACAGCATAGATGACTGTTAACACAGTGTTTATGGGGCTACATGATACCATAATGATACCAGACATAAATCACATAGCTCCACATCACATATATTTGTACACACAAACCACTAGTGAAGAACTAGTGCAATAGACAGGCAAGAAGAAAGAAATGTGTTTGTGAAAAGAAAGATAGACAAAAATAAAAAATCGATCAAATAACTCAGACACAAAAGTAAATAAAAACAAATAATCTTGTTATTGCTTTATTAAAGCAAAGAATAGAGAAAAAGAGGAGAAGTTACGACCACATATGGTCATATGTGATGTGGACCGATGTGATCAAAGTTTTGGGCGCAAATGACGTGAAACAATAAATAAAATCACATTAATCCACATCACAGAAAGGCACATGGTCCTATGTGATGTGGACCGACGTGATGAAGCTTTACCCACAAATGACGCGATGCAAATGACGTGAAACGATAGACGACGCAAATGACCACATACATGGTATGGTAGCATGTAGCCCCCTTAACAAGCAGCAGCTGCAATCAAAAGGTTCCTACCTTCCTGCCATCTTCACTTACGGACGTCTACTTCTTGTCATCTTCGTGTTCTGTAAAGACACAAAAAAGAAAACAAAAACGTTGAGTTGAGCAGGCCTTACAGGGTGACATTTTGGAAGCCAAGATGGTCTGTAGAGCCATAAGCTGGTCACTGACAGGGCTGTGTCACCATTATGGCATTTTACTTGAGTAATTGTCACAAATAATTGTGATTAAGGATTTAATTGTATTGTACATGAACATTGAACATGTTTGAAAATAAATCAACATTTTTGTAACTAGAAGAGTGGGCACCCGGGAAAAGTGGGCACTTCAATGTGTAATTGGCCATTTCTATTCCTCAAAGTAAGTAATTAAGTAACTTAAAGGAGTAGTTCACCCACAAAATGACTTATTTTCTATCAATTGCACACGCCATGAAGCCTTAATTCATGGATTTGTTTTTGTCACATTCCTATGCCAATAATTAGATTCCCGTCTCCTACCGGCTAATGTATCCGGTAGGAGACACAAAGTAAATTATTTGTGTCTCCTACCGGAAATACACCCGGTCATCAAATGATTGGCTTAGTAATGAGACAAAAACTAAATCATGAATTCAAGGCTTCATGGGGTGTGCAATTTATAGAAAATAAGTGATTTTTTGGGTGAACTACTCCTTTAAGTACATGCTTTGAAGATGCTTGACTGGCCTACAGCCACTGTGGGCATAAAACAATACGTTTTAGGTCTGATAATGATGTACCCACCCGTACATGTTCACATCATGTATACTTTACATTACTTAAAAAGGAATAGTTCACCCAAAAACATACTTTTTTTCGATTAGTCACCCCACGGAGCCTTGAATTATGGACCGGTAGGCACAAAGGAGACTCTTTGTGTCTCCTACCGGAACCGCTGCCGGTCATCAAATTATTGGTTTAGGAATGAGACAAAAACAAAAACATATTCATGAATTCATGTCTCCATGGGGTGACTAATCCATAGGAAAAAGTGTTTTAAACCGTTGGTTCTCAAAGTGGGGTCCGGGGACCCCCAGGGGTACTTGAGGGGGTTCCAGGGGGTCCCCAGCTAAATGATGGACAGGAACCAAATGGACCCTTATGGGTCTGTAACTCAGAGTGTACAAATGGAACCAAATGGACCCTAACGGGTCCATTTGGTTCCATTTAAGTTATTAAGTTAAGGTGAGGGCCGCGTGTGGCCCCCGGGCCGCCAGTTGCCCATGTATGCTATAGTGTTAACCCTTTAAGACCGGGAACGCGTCAGTGTAAACACTTTAACCATTATCTTACACTTTGGCTATTCAAAAATAGCAGATCTACAAGCTCACCGAGTGCGGCGCTATGAGCCTGCATATCTGCTATTTTTTGAAAAATTGTGAAAATTTCTGAATTTCTTTTACTCAAATTTTTGCTTCTGGGGGGTCCCTGGAACAAATATACATAGCATTTTGGGTGGTCCTTGTCCTTGACATGAAAAAGTTTGATTATAGCAACATAAGTTTTTTTCAAAAAACGTATGATTTAGAACATTGGTTCTCAAAGTGGGGTCCGGGGACCCCCAGGGGTACTTGAGGGGGTTCCAGGGGGTCCCCAGCTAAATGATGGACAGGGACCAAATGGACCCTTATGGGTCTGTAAATTAACATTGATTTTACAATATGAATTGGGGTCCCAGAGACATACATGCCATTAAATGGGGGTCTGTAGCCCTAATGCATGTCAAACTGGGGGTCTTTGAAATTTAAAATGGTTGAAAATCACTGCTAGAGCCGTAAAAATCTTCTATTATGGGGGTCCCTGGCTTATCTTTTCAAATGGGGGTCCGCGGGCTAATAAATGTCTATTTGGGGGTCCTTGGCACGAAAAAGTTTGAGAACCACTGATTTAGAAGACATTTGTAGAATCCCCCCAGAAGCAAATATTAGTGTTAAAAATGTTGGCTTTAAAAAAACATATTGAAAAATGTGGACACATTTTCAAGTAGTACCATCAACAGTAGCAGATCTACAAGCTTGAAACGTGGCACAAAGCAACACGTTTTGAGCTTGTAGATCTGCTACTTTTGCCATTTTTTTAATCCTGAAAAGTAACAGTTTGGGACATTCTATGGTTTCCTCCCGATAGAGACGATATTATAGTTTCATCTTAGCCTTAGATCAAGACTCAGATTTCTTATCGATTTTGATATCGATATTTAGTTTAGATTACTTATTATCCTGCCTGAGTGTTATTTATCTTATGTTACAATTTAGCTCAGTTTAATCTCTATCCTTAGGCTTTTACATTTGTTTTGTTCTAGATATTTCATGAAAAGTATGAAATGTGAAAAGTGCTGTACAAATAAAATGACATTATCATCATTATCCTATCTTTGACATTCTTAACACTCTCCAAAAATAGTGTTTGTTAGTTGGTTAAATGTTTCAATCTGGTCTGTCTGAACATCACTGTATATATCATTCAATGGGTGTAAGTGGCGCTGTTGCAGGTGAACACCAGTATTACACCCCATGTAATCCAGGAAATACAATGACGTTCATCCACAGAGGGGATTAAAACACTTCTTTATTAATCTATACTGAACATTAACTGAACACCAACACCCCGTATGTACGGATAACATCTGTGGCTTTAAGATAATCACTTTATATTTACAATGCATACATAAGTATAGACGCACGAGCCTTAAACACAGAACCACAAACTATTTGGTAAAGTGGCTGTTGCAGCAGGTAAATGTCCATGTAAATGTGGAACTAGAACGGCGTTCAGACGCACACGGGACTAAGACGCGTCTTTATTAAACTCTACGTAATATTACGGAACACAACAGACCCGTATGGACGGGTAACATCCGTGTCTTTGTGTTTAAACACTTTATATGTTGGATTGGGTTCATTTATGAGGATTTATGATCCGTTTAAAACTACCAACAAACATCAGACTCGATCACCATAAATAATACAATCCCTGACGGGCCGTCTTGATCCAAGACTAAAGTAGATTCATAAACACACATGAACATATGGCAGGGTTAGATCTACAAACCCCCACACAGTGAGTGTTTAAACTTTAGATATAAATCAAACATTACCTTCAGCAGAGCGGCGCGACGTGGTGCAAGCTAAAATGTTTGAAAGCAGACGTGCGTCTTCACATCCGTATTCACATCCGGTTTAAAGCCCCGCCTACTGGATCCGGTGCGTTGAACACGTTCAAACGAACGTCACATGGACAAACCATTTGCGTTTTCTGACCGGATCTTCATCATGCAGAGTTAATAGATCCCCACAGACTGCTTTTTACTCATCAACACTAAATCATCTTCACCTGTGCAGAGCAGCGGTGTAAAGTAACTAAGTACATGTACTCCTGTACTTACGTACAATTTTGAGGTATTTCTACTTTATTTGAGTATTTTCAATACTTTTACTTCTACTCCACTACATCTCAGAGGCAAATATTGTACTTTTACTTCACCACAATTACTTGAAAGCTTTAGTTACTAGTTACTTTATAGATGTTTAATATGATTACAAAACATGCATTAACCACTACAGTCCTATGCACTTAGGCTATTTGAAATCTACAAGCTCACAATGCGTTGTGAGCTTGTAGATCTGCTGTTTTCAAAGCATTTTTACACATTTGGAAACTTGTGAAATGGGATATTCTGCAAAATGAGTACTTTTACGTTCAGCACTTAATTATATTTTAATGTGAATACTTTTGTACTTTGCATATGTGAATCGTGTATATTTACATATTTGAATAAATTGTCTATTTAAAACCAGTATGTTTTAAAACAAAAAAAAAATCGATTCAATTTAAAATACAGCATCACAATCATTTTAACCACTTTATCCATATTTTATACTTTGGCCATTCAAAAATATCAGATCTACAAGCTCACAGCGTGTCACTTCGAGGCGGCGCAGCGAGCTTGTACATCTGATATTTAAAAAAAAGTTTGAAACATCTTGAAAATGTTTAGAACATTTTGAATGATGTTGAATTTCTTAACATAACTTTTCTCTTCTGGGGGTCCCTGGCACTAAATATTTTTCAGATGGGGGCCCCTGGGCCAGGGGGTCCCTAGGGGTCCGTGGCCATAAAGCATACGTTAATGTGGGGGTCTCTACTGATTTATAGCATCCATAACTAGACGCGTCGCAATTCTGGGAAATTGAAAAGTGTGGTTGCACCGACCGTATCACGCCTCGAGGGATATGCCGGGAGGAATACCGTCGGAGGCCGTGCGACGTGCCATTCGAATCGGGTGCCGATCGGATCCTGCCTTCGTGATACGTGCCGTTTTGATTTTAGGAAATAGGCCCCTCCCACTAAATAAATAGGCCCCTCCCACAAATGTAACAGACCAATCGTATTGTCACGTCACTCCTGATATCGCTTTTATTTCATTTTGAGAGGACTGATCCCCCCAAAAATCATGTTTTTGCCTCGGTTACATTTTGTGCATTTGTGGCGCCCCCTATGGGTCAAAATGGAAATGCTTTTGGGGATTTGTTGAGTAAACCATCCTCAACATGTGATTCAAATTTGGGATTCACCGGACGTTTCGTTCGTGATTTCTGGCATTTTTGGTAAAACAGGCCCCTCCCACTAACTTTGGAAGCCATTTACGGACGAACGGTAAGGACTATCAAAATGCCGTTTGGATATGTTTATCGCATGGGCCCAGAGATCATGTGTACCGATTTTTGACATAGACAATTTGGACAAAATATGTGGGAGGAGGAGCTAAAAGTGTGTTTTGATGAAAATTAAAAATGGCGGAAAATCTATCCTGACACAAATGCGTCATGACCCAAGGAATCTAGGGAAAAAATATTTTTAATTTACGACCTACGGTTCAAGAGTTATAGGCCAAAACGTAAAGTGGGCTGTTATAGCGCCACCATGAGGCCGACTGGTGTAATTTTTTTTCCAATAATTTTGGACTAAATCATGAACCACCCCTCCAAGTCTTGAAACTCTAGCCCCTACGGTTTCTGAGAAATAAATACTTGAATGGGAGTTTTTTCATTTTCCCATTAAAGTGGATGGGGACATTTAATGCACTAATAAATCAATATCAATTAAACTATGAAACCAATCTCTTAGCAAAATGCAAGCACACGATTCCCGGTGAAGCCGGTCATTTTGACATATGGCACTACATTGGGAAAAATAAATTGTGGGAGGAGATGCGGTTCAAAATAAACTGTTATGGCCTCGGAGGATAACAATAGTCTGGTTGCCCTGTTAGGGCAACCACACTAACTAGACGCGTTGCAATTCAGGGCAATTGCAAAGTGTGGTTGCGCCGACGCCGGTCGCGGGTCGCGGCCGCCGGGACTCGAGGAATACGCCTGGAGGAATACCGTCGGAGGCCGTGCGATTCGAATTCGGTGCCGATCGGATCCCGCGTTCGTGTTTGTGTAATGTGTTTATTCCGACACAGTGACACCGAGAAATTATGGGTTTTGGTTTGTGCAATGTATTATAGGATATCAATTAAACATGCAACCAATCTCTTAGCAAAATACAGGTGCACGATTCCCGGTGAAGCCGGTCATTTTGACATATGCCAATAAATTGGGAAAAATAAACTGTGGGAGGAGTAGCGGCCCGAAAAAAAGTTTATCTAGAAAGAATAAAGTTTATCTATAACAATAGTCTGGTTGCCCATTCGGGCAACCACACTTATAATAATAAAGTCGGTAAAGTACTATAGTCTAGTGTCGGTAGAGTACTATGATTAGTGTGGTTGCCCATTCGGGCAACCACACTAATCATATGTCTAATAAAAAAACATGTGGGTTTTATTTTGACGTGGACAACCAGAAGTGTTATTTGTTTTTATAGTACGCCTTGAGAGTGAGAATGTGTAGACTACTATACACCAAGTTGGTATTTTCAAAACGCTGCCAACCTCTGTTCACCGTTTCACAACGTAGGTAAATGCCTCTTGGAATACGCCTATCAATTCTCGCGTCCATTTATGAATGATATTCTTTACATTAAACAATTGTATTTCGTTGGTAGTACGTTTCCAAATTGAAAGCGATTGAACACTGTTTTATTAACAATGATTAATCACAGTAATTCCTATGACAGCCCTAGTCTAAAACTATGTCTGCACTGCCTCCATGTGTCATCTGTGTATAAAGCACACCATCTCTACATTTGAAAAGTGAACATTAGCTTCATGCAATTCTGTACTCTATACACTCTATCTATAGCTCTTACTATCTGAATGGAGCTTAAACCTTTGTTTAAAAGTATTTCTTTCTTTTACAAAAACATACAGTATCACTCGTTGTTTAAGCAACTTAATCACCTTCATGTAAAATTTATGACAGCCATATCTCATCTTGAGCAGGAATGTCAATGCGACCCAGGTCACATTGACCTTTGAGCAGGTTGTTGATTCACAAACCAAGGAGAAATGATGTAAGCAGTAGCCTCGTTCCCAGCCTTTACTCTTCTGCAAAGAGAAAGCACTGGGAAGTAAGCAGTGGGACACACAGACACACACGCACGCACACACACACACACACACACACACACACACACACACACACACACACACACACAGTTTAGATAGAACCATAGGCGAGCAAGCTGTCCCTAGCCTCAGAAGAGGCAGATGGTGCTGAGGTTCAGATGGAGGCTGTGAAGAGGTGGAAGGCAGGCTGGGGTTATCCCACCACCCTGCTGTGTATCTACGGCTTCTTGAGCACCATTAAACCCCTGGAACCCTTTCTCATCCCCTACCTGACAGGACCGGACAAGAACCTAACAACACAGCAGGTACTACAGCCTTAAAGTTTGTTCATTCTTTTTTTACAACCTGTGCAAAGGAAACCAAGTAATAGTCAGCTTAATAGTTCTGGTCATTAATCACTGCACTGGAACTCCAGCATCCTTATGCTGGGGGGAACTTTTGGCAAAAATAGCAGATCTACAAGCTCGTACCTCGTGTCGAGCTTGTAGAATGGCTATTTTGGGATTTTGGAAGAGAAAAAAGCACAAGTATAGTTGCAACTCAGTTCCGTTTTGCTAAGTATAGATTGTTCAAGTGGTTAAAACAAAGAAAGTGCTATCATGTTTACACTGTTAGTTTCACAGCATCTACAAAACATTTCAAATGTACAAAACACTTTACCAATGAGTCTACTGATGTCTGTGTACTTGACGAGTCAAACCTCTTTTATTGACAGCTTGATAGAGGTCACATCAGCGTGATTTAAAGATTTGCATTATTTCCCTTTTAACATATGTCTTGCTTTACACACACTGGCATCTCTGTGATATCCTCAGGTGAACAATCAGATTCTCCCAGTATGGACGTACTCCTACCTCCTGGTGCTGGTGCCAGTGTTCCTCCTCACAGACTGGCTGCGCTACAAGCCGGTGGTGATGCTCCAGTGTGTCAGCCTGGCGGTCACCACCGCCATGCTGCTGTGGCTGCGAGGCGTAGCGGCCATGCAGGCCATGCAGTTCTTCTATGGTGTTGTGACAGCTAGCGAAGTGGCTTATTTCTCCTACATCTACAGGTGAGTATGAGTGTGTGTTGTCCTGTGAGCAGCACTGCTGAAAAGTCACGAGATCAGGTCAGGACACTTTGTCAGTGCTTTGGATAAATGCATCTAGAGCAGTGGTTCTTCTCAACCAGGGGTCCGGGGACCACCAGTGGTCCTTTGGGGGGGGGGGCGGGGGGGGCAAAAAAAGGTTGAAAACCACTGATCTAGAAAGTGCTTATTGTACTTTTCCATGCATTTATCCCGAGATACAGATTCATATTTACAGAGGTAAAGGTATAGTTTATTTGTTTTTGTAAAAAAAAAAGAAAACCTCTATTTAAAACCCGCTCTATAGCAATGATTACTAGTGGACTATAGAGCTTTAACTTTTTAACTAAAATATATCACTTACATCTACAATGTAAGCTACAATCTACAGAAAAACCAAGTGTAGTTGACCTACTCACCAATCATTGCAGTGACTCCTCTCATGATGTATGTTTTTTTCTGTGGATTCGCATCCAGAAAGTACCATAATAACATTCAATTCATTACATTACAGTGTGGTGGAGGTGGACAAGTACAGGAAGGCTACGTCGTACTGTCGCAGTGTCCAACTCCTGGGCTACACCGTTGGCTCTGTGATTGGCCAGCTGATGGTCAGCTTCAACCTCATGTCCTATCATCGCATCCTGGTGTTCACACTGGTCCTCACCGCCATGGCTCTGCTCACTTCCTGCCTCCTGCCCATGCCACAGAAGAGCATGTTCTTCCACCGCAAGCCACCACCAGTGGTGGAAGAAGTACTCACATTTCTTACTTCAGTAAAAGTAGCATGACCACCATATGGAAATACTCTGCTGCAAGTCAAAGTCCTGTATTCAAAGATTTTGAAATATACTTAAAATACCAAAAGTAAAAGTACTCGAAACCTTTCAAAAATAGCAGATCTACAAGCTCACAAAGTGTGGCGGATGCGTTGTGAGCTTGTAGATCCGGCTATTTTCGAAAGTATAAAGTGGTTTAATTGGTTTTATGTTAAGAATCTAAATTCACTAAAAGTTTTTAAATAACTGTAGTGGATTAAAAAGTACAATATTTGCCTCTGAGATGTAGTGGAGTACAAGCATTAAGTACTGAAAAATGGACAAGTAAAGTAAAAGAACCTTTTTCCTCCTCTGGCCACCACCACAGGTTCCAGGGAAGTGTGTCGATGGAAGAGACGGAGGCGCGACGGAGGAAATAAACAACCCAAACGTATCCTGGGAAGAGACAGGGGGAGGACCGTGTGAAAGGGCAGTAGGAGGAAGGGAAGGGCAGGTGAACCGGGGGGCACAGGGTTGTGGCCGGGTCCTACTCCAGCTGGGGAGAGATTTCCGCCAGTGCTACACCTCCCGCCAACTGCTCTACTGGTCACTGTGGTGGGCACTGGCCACCTGCGGGTACAACCAGACCGTCAACTATGTACAGGTCAGTGGTCCAAAATAAATGCCACACTGAACAACAGGGTGACATCCGATTAACCCATTCAATCCAGGGAACGCATCTCTGTCATTTTCATTTCTTTGGCAATTCAACTTTTTTTTTTTTGAAAAATGTGTGCAAATCTTTTAATATGTATACTGACGTACGCTAAACAAGCGCTGCCGTGCGCACAATGCAAACGAGCCCAAAGGCGCGCCAAAATCAGCCGACCATTGCTTAGACACAAAGTCAGACCTGGCAACGCAGCCTACGCCAATCATGTGTGAGAGATCTACAAGCTATGGGGCAGAGACGCCACCGTATCTTAGCAACAACTACAGCGCTCACTCTCATTGGTCGTGTCACGCCAAGAGCAGTCTCCAGACAATGGCATCGCAGACAGCTTGCTGTTACTGCTGTAGCCATCACAGGCAGTTGCAGCACGACGGACAGGGCGCTGTGCTAGCTGCCATGTCGCTAACGCTAACCTGGTTGTCATGCCTGCAGCGGCTGTGCAATCACTTTGTCAACAATGCACGTTCGTGTGGTGAATGTCTATATTGCTGCTCAGTTCGTCCATTGTAGATGGTGTATGTTTGTGTGTGTCTTCTGGAGAACTATGTCGCTCCACAGCAACTACAGTAACTAACGTAATGGCAGGACCGCCCCGTGCAACAGATGTTAGGCTGCATTATGGTCATGTAGTAATTTCAGATAATTTCGCTCCGATTAGAGCAGTGTTTATCAACCCTTTCACGCCGCCCCCCCCCCCCCCCCAATACACGTACTTGATCTGGGACCCCCCCATTCTGTTTGACTCCGTTCCACAAGTAAATATTGTGAAAATAGCCGATCTACAAGCTCCAAACGCCTCACGTTCAGAGGCTTTGTAAGCTTGGAGATCGGCTATTTTCTACATGATTGCCTCTTTCTTACATTCTTTGCCAATGTGGCCCATGTTTTCATAGCATAGTTTATTGACTACTTCTGTTGCAGAAATGGCCATTTCCTTTACTTTCGGTTTTTTATTGTCTCCGCCAGGCCGAAAGGCATGGCGCAACACTATGTTTCACCCCCTGTCCGTCCGTCTGTGATAGCTAATCTCTCACATCGTTGACTTGATCGCAGCAAAATAACAGCCCGCTGTGGAGAGTCAGTGAGAGCTAGACTGAGAGAACGAGAGCAATCCATGGTCTCGAAGGGCGGATCCAAACCCAGGCGCCCGGAGCAGGCGCGTCCTCCGATTGCTTCACCAATCTATGTCCCCGCCTCCCCCCCCTCCCCCCTCCCCCCCCCCCGGTCTGTGCACGGAGCAGGCTGACGTCACCAAATTTAGAGCGACGCCCCTCTGCACTCTGAATGGTTAGGAGATAACAAGCTTCAAAGACCATCGTTCCTGCATCGTTCCCCCAGACTTTTTTCTTTTGTAACAAAAAAAAATGGCTGGGTTTCCGAGGCTAGTGAGAGCTGGATAAACGACGTAAAATGTGTCAAAAGGAGTCTGTACGGCTGTCGATAAATGAACACATGACGTTGGTGGGAGAGCAGATATTGTGTCTTTTGGACAAACAGCAGCGTGGTGCTGATGTTTGTTGTGTGAAGCAGCTTAATGTCAGAGTGTTTGTGTTGGAGCGCCTCAGTGCGGCTGCAGAGTTCATGTGCAACCTCTTCCAGAGAGACACAGAGACACTAGAAACTCTGCTGGGGAAAAAAAACACTGCTGGCCATTGACTTTCCTATGGACATTGATCTACACACTGCAGGTATATCTGCTACACACACAACATCAAACTACACACTGCAGGTATGATGCAGCGTTTGCATTACAGCCAGCATGCCAGCGTAGTTCCCATATGGTTTCAAGGTGGGCTAAACCATATGGACCCCATGTCAGCAATGTCAGCGGCATCCACTTCAGTCCCAACTGCGATGCCCATGCAGGCTATAAGTAGCTTCTACCTGGCCCTTAGGTGGGCCCCAACTAGCCATGTTTATGTGGGACCAAGGCGGGTCCTAACTGGGTTTGCCCATGCAGGCTTTAACTGGGTTCTACCTGGGCCCTAGGTGTACCCTAACCAACCACAGTGCAGTGCCCATCGCTCCAATTGTTGTGACGTCAGGGCTCTCAATACTGCACATTGGTGGAGGAGGAGGGGCCGCAGGGCGACCGCACACATCGCTGAACCAATGGTAGCCCACGGATGTTTCCTCTGTGGATTTACAATCTGCCCCTCTATGCCACATATCATCCGCACTACAGGGTCTTCACTGACCGAGCCACGGCCCCACTGACCCTCATGACGCTACGCCACTTAAACGTGCGGCAGCATGCGCTGGGTTGCCAGGTTTGCACAGCCTGCGCCAGAAACAAGCAACCACCTTCATGACAAAAAAAAAAACACCGAAATGGTCCGCAATGTTCCAGGGGTGTCCCCGCGCGTCCCAACACTCCACAGGGGGTCAGTGGACCATCAGGGGGTCCGCGGACCCCCTGTGGACCCCCTGAAACATAACAAATATTATTTCTTCAAATTTTTCCCTTTTTCAAAAAATAATTTCCACAGTTTCACTCCCGCGATTTGGGTCCCCCAATATACACACGGCTGGGCCCCGTGCGCGGCTGGGGTTGAGGGGGGCGTAGCCCCCCGAAACTCTAGTACTATATATATGTTTTAAAGCCAACATTTTTAACTCCGATCTGTGCTTCTGGGGGTACCTGGAACAACATATTTTGAGATGGGGGTCCACGGCCAAATACATATCATTTTAGGGGTCCTTGACATGGAAAATGTGGAGCACCACTGATATAGCAACATACCTTTTTTTTTTTTTTAAACAGTTAGGATTTAGAAGACATTTGTAGAATATATATTCAAAGATTTGCACACATTTTCATGATTTTTCAAAAATAAATAGCACCGAGTGCCACGCTATGAGCTTGTAGATCTGCTATTTATTTTTGAATAGCCAAAGAAATCTAAAATGACACATACATTCGCGGTCTTAAAGGGTTAAAACACTTAAAAGTCTCAAATCCCTAAAATACTTTAATGCAGCTGCTGTGGGAGCATGTGCAGCCTTACCAGAACGTTACCATCTACAACGGAGGCGTAGAGGCTGTGTCCAATCTGTTTGGTAAGTAATGGCCATCTACTGCAACACTGCATACGAAAACTAAATAATGGTTGCACATTAACCCAGCTTTTGGGGGTTCCCTGGAAGAATACATTTTCAGATGGGGGGTCCGCGGCCAAATACATATAATTTTGGGGGTCCTCGACATGAAAAAGGTTTTGAGCACCACTGATGTAGAAACATACGTTTTTTTTTAGATTTTTTTAGGATTTAGAAGACCTTTGAAGAATCCCTAGAAGTAAAGATTTGAATTAAAATGTTCGCTTTGAATAATATATATATTCAAAGATTTGCAACAAAAAAAAATCACTATTTTTCAAAAATAGCAGATCTACAAGCTCATAGTGCGGCACTCAGTGCCACGCTATGAGCTTGTAGATCTGCTATTTTTTAATAGCCAAAGAAATCTAAAAATAACAATAACTTTCCCAGTCTTAATGGGTTAATGCTGCTACCAACAGAGCTGGCTTGTTGCTTTTGTTGACAATAACATGGTTGGTGTCATTTGGTCTGTCTAGATTAGAAACTTGCTGACTAAGTATAATGGCTATGTTGACCACTTTTGTCAAGTTGTTACCACTTATCAGAATGTTTTTTTATTCCTCAGTTGACATTAAAATATGAGCTGCTTATGTGTTTTTTTATGTTTAACCCTGTGTGTTCCTTGCAGGTGCTACAACAGCCTATGGTATAGGATTCATGCAGGTGAACTGGGCCCAGTGGGGAGAGTTGACCCTGGGTGGTTTCTCTGGGCTTGGGGCAGCCACACTCTTCCTCATGACTTTTACAGGCAACATCTGGGCCTGCTACACTGGATATGTCATTTTCAAGTGTGTGTACATGCTTCTGATCACTATAGCAATGTAAGTGTGTCATCAGACGTAGTTCATATAGGCTGAACATGTACTGTAAATGTGCAGGCTAAATATGGAAAGACCTTCACATTTTGGCCCTTTCACTGTATTTCATTTTAACAGTTTAACGATCACTCCCTTATTCCTCAGGTTCCAAATTGCAGCCGATCTGTCAATGGAAAGATATGCACTAATATTTGGAGCTAATAACTTTGGGGCATTGGTCCTTCAGACAATCATCACCTCCGTTGTGGTGGACAGTGGAGGACTTGGCCTGGCCATCATACCTCAGGTCAGTTGCCTGTTCAGGGAGAGCACATTTTGTAACTCTACTATAATAAGTACAGCTACAATTATTTGAATGTTTTTTTGTCTTCCCCCCCCCCCCCCCCCCCCTTTTTTTGCAGTTCATCATATATGCCAGCTACTTTACTGTCATCGCCATTGTATTTTCTCTGCGTGGAGTGTTCACTATTTGGAAAGTGCGGAAAAACCACAAAAAGACAACTAGTGACAAGAAGAACCTGTGTTCACCAGATTACCTTGAAAGCAAATTCTGAATACAGAAGGGAACCTTCCACTGTAATGCAATATTTATATTTGAGTAACTTCTGTTCAGTAAATTGAATGCAACAGCATAAATTGCTTTTATATTAAAAAACCTTTTCACAACTGGAACTGTACATGTGTCATAAATAAACAGTTTGGTCATTTCTTTTTAATTAAAATTATTTTAATATATATATTTACACATTAACTTAAAATTCTGTAACACCCAAAGTAATTGGTCTTCAGTCATTCTTGTTTACCAGTTCCTGAAACAATCTTCAGCACCAAGATGACCGTATCCTTAAAAGTCATTTGGGAATGTGGGCCCTGTGCAGCATGAGAACAGGAGAGAAAGGAGACCCCTGCCCTTCTCTGAACACTCACCCTTTCTTACTTATCTTTTTCTCTCACACACACAAACAAAATACATGATTTCCTCTTCATTACAAACACCTCACAAATAAACCATACAGCATAAACAAACGGCTTTCAGTTCTTGTAAATACAATAACCTCACAATAGCCCTCAGCTTTTCCAAGTAACAGTTCTGTCTTATGAAACCTTGTATGTGTGTGTTAAAGATACAAATACTGATATGCACAAAGATCTAATTTCATCTAAGAAATATGTACAGAGCTGCAGCATAACAAATGGGATATTTGCAATAACTTAGTTATCAGCCAGTTTGAATATACATTGTGGCTCAGTGGATGCCAGACCAGTTCACAGGTTAAATAGGAGAGGACACCAACCTCTCCATCTGCACGCACCATCCCCTTTCCTCTGTTTTGTTGCCATGGATGCTGTCAATGACACCGTCACTTTCTTAGTGTCACTGACATTTGTTTTCAAAATGCAATAGAAAATACATGACTTTACAAACATTGTGTTGTTTTTTTAAAGCTACTTGTGAAACAAAACAGTGCAAGAGGTGCAAGCGCACCGGTGGTCGACCCTATATAGGCCTATTGGTGCTGATTGGATGGAGCGCTATAAGAAGGGATTTGTCGAAGAGCCTCCCGCTGGATACTGTGCAGATGGAGCTCCGGCCTGGAAGAGAGAGAGAGAGACAGACAGACAGACAGACAGACAGACACACACGATTATGATACAAGCAAGGACAGTGTCAATATTGATACAATATCTTATTTTCGTGGGAAAGAAATATAATCCTAGCTTTAACCCGGCCACTGGGGTTTCCTCACCACCACTAATGAAATAGAACAATGATTGTTTTGCCAGTGCAACGAGTCAGTAGAAGAGAGGTATTGTATGGCCAAGTAGAGCTGCAATATTGACAAAGGATCAGGTTGCAATATTTTGCTGAATGTTGTAGTGATATTTGTGGACATAGTTACAGAGATATTTGTCCTACACAATATTGGTTGGGAAAACTTGGGAAATACAGTTCTGAATGAACTATATAATCCATTATCGTCCATTTCAAAATTATGGGAAACATTTCCTTATGCAATTAGAATTCACAGTCCAGGGAGAACATAGTTCAGAAGTTATCTGAAACACCTTAACAATTTAAACCTTATGTACCGGTGTCCCCCAGCGCTCTCTACACGGCCTGGCCCCGCTCCTTTTTTCTCTTTACTGAATATAGCAGATCTACTGTACAAGCTCACAACGTGAATTTCCACCCTAGAATAGGGTCGCTAGAGTTCATATTCATTTCTGTTAATATGCCAGATGTTATGAGTTTGGTTAGTGCAGCCTAGAGTATAGGGAATAGCTTTAGTAGGCAACAAAAAAGGGGAGACCCTTTTTCTAACAACAAATTAGAACGAATTATTATGGAAAATGACATCCCTTTTGTTAAACCAATAACAAACCGATTCTAAACTCACCAGGAAAGGATTGCTAGTGACGCCAGGTCCAGCCATTTGCTGCCCATAGGCAGCTACCATAGGCTTGGTCTGACCATAGACTGAAAATCCTCCACCTAAAAAGGGATGATGATAAATAGATTAGATTTAGTAGAATATGTAGTAGAATACTTGCTGTCAAATCGCATAATAATATCTTATTTTACCGTTGTGAAAATATCAACTGACCAGTGACCACTGACCACATAAAAATAATAATGAGTGATTCCGAATTGCAATTACTAATGTTTCAAGATTCCATAATTTATTCCCAAAACAACTTTTTTTGTGGGGTGTGCTCAGAGATAACAATAAAACAAAGTATAACCACACAATACATACAAGAAGTGTTCACACAGATAACATAACCGCACAACACATACAACTAGTGCCTACACTACAATACAGCAACCTTTCTATATGGTTCAGGCCGTGTCCTACAAATCATCATTAGCAAACTTAAGTCAGTTGACAGTGTCAGATTGTGAAATACAGTCATTGGTGTGTACTGTATAATGAATAGACCAGAGTTGAGAGGATACACCCCTGAGGGTGTGCTAAGGGTCAAGTACCTGTGCTAAGACTGAAAGACTGTCGATACTGATCCTGTATGGAACTGACTGGGATCTAGTGCTGCACTGGACAAATGTTTACATTTGTCTATGGTCACTGGACAAATGTTTACATTTGGACAGTTCTCCTCAGAAAGGGGATTCTAGGGTTCAAGTAGTTAATGTAAAAAAGAAATTGTAGCACACAAATATTTGGTGGACCCCCTGTAGTAACTCTAAGGACCCCCTAAGACCCCATGTCTACTGTTAATCCCTACAGATAATCCCGTCAATGCACACACCGTTGGGTTGCTGGGGATATGCCGGAGGCTGGGGGAAGGGAGCCTGGCCAGGGAAGGGTTGCTGGAAGGTTCCACTGAAGCTGGTGGGAAGGTTGTAGGCTGCAGCATTTCCAAATCCAGCTGGCATGCTCATGGAGCCTGTACCAAATGTGGCTGTAACATAGCAGGAAAGAAATGGCTTACCAGAGGGCATTGTCAAGCAATCACACAGACATTTTAGTATTTCATCGCACTAAAAGAACTATGGGAGTCTTCTGAAAGGTTAAGTCTATTACATATTGGGTTGAAACCTTGTAGACCTTGCGTTATGACCTTGTAGATTGAAACCTGGCCTTAGTTTTCAGGAAATGGCAAAAATAACCTGTGCTCCAATGGATCCAATACTTTTTTCATTGGTTCAATATTTATAAAACCCTCAGACATGACTTTCACTTTTCAAAAATATAACAAATAGCTCATTTACAAGCTCACAACGGGTCGCATTGCGACGCGTTGTGTGATTGTAGATATAATGTAGATATTCTAGCAACTTTGTGTGACACTGTAGTATGACGAAGTAGGGCTTTCATTTTCAAATATTGAGATACGAGGTGTGTGCCCGACGTCAACGATATACAGGTTTTCTGCGCCTATACATCATGGTATGAAGTTCTGAATCTGCGCACAGCCGCACAGACATTTGCATACAAGGTTACTGAACGCATGGTTTGGCATTACCACTTACCAGCATAAGAAAACAGAAAGCAGGACGACAAGAGTGAAATCAATCATTGTTAGAGGGCAGCATGTTAAACTGATTGGAGGGTGGGAGAATGAACTACTGGTCAGTTGGCTACTGACTTGCAGGGATCAGTAAGGGGTTAAGTCTAAGAGGCAAGAAGACAATGTGAAAATGAAACATAGTCACAAAACAGTGCTCCAGGAGAAGCAGGAGAAGATATCACCACAAGAGCCAGAACCAGAGATACAACGCACTCATGTACAAGACAGTGGGAGACACATTGCAAATGTATTTACACTGAGTAGTCTCTGATCTGATTGCATGTGTAATTTCCTATACTGTACAAATGTGGCTCCCTTGTGCAACATTCCTCCTTTCCTGCTTCTTCCTTGTGGAATTTGTATTAGTTAAGAGTAGCCTACAGTTAGAACACATGCAAGTAGCAGCGGAGGAGTTCTACTGTACAGTAGGTAAAATGAACACGTACAACACATTCGCAGACAAGACCCTTGCTGTAAGGTTGTGTTCTCAGGCATCAAGTCAGTTTCAACAATCGCGATGTAGCAATTGACCATATTCACACCACACGGCAGCCATTTTGTATACTCACTTCATAGTCAGGTATGGGACCCCTGACATGCAGTGAGTATGATCAACACCTCCTAGTATATGAAAGTAAAAGGAAAATGGCTGCCGTGTAAAGATGGTCAAAAAATGGTCAATAACTTATCTGCCTGAAAGGTTAAGGGGTGGCCGGAGAATAAAATATAACACAAATAAAGCCATTACTGTTACAAGGCACCCGAAAGCACAGGACTCACTCTTGGAATGTGCACCGAGGCATGATTTGCTTACCTGAATACATGGAAAATAAAACCATTGTTCCTACTATGAAGATGGTATGACTGCATGTGTCTACCCTCCATGTCTCGACTGTCAGTGGTGTAATGTAACTAAGTACATACGCAAGTACTGTACTTAAGTACAATTTTGAGGTATTTGTACTTCAATTGAGTATTTCCAATACTTTTACTCCACTACATCTCAGGGGCAAATATTGTACTTTTACTCCATTACAATTATTTGAAAACTTTAGTTACTAGTTACTTTGTAGATTTTGATTATTATTACAAAACATACAGTAACCACTTCAGCCCTATATACATTTCGGCCATTTGAAAATAGCCGATCTACAAGCTCTTGTGAGCTTGTAGATCGCCTATTTTCAAAGGATTTGTATACATTTGAAAACTTGAAATGGGACATTTTGCATAATGAGTACTTTTACTTCAAGTACATTTTGATGCCAATGCTTTTATATTTTTACTCAGGTGCATTTTGAATTCCAGACTTTTACTTGTAAGAGAGTATTTTTACATTGCAGTATTGGTACGTTTACTTAAGTAAAACATTTGAGTTCTTTTCCCACCACTGCTTACTGTTGAGAACACTCACTACATGTAGTACGTTGCAATTATATTCAGGAGGGACCTAAAAGCGCTGCCACAGACAGCCACAGGGGGGGGCACTGAGCAGAGGTGACCTACCAAAGTGAGCAGGAAGATAACCCTGCCCAAGAGGAGCCCCCATCACTCCTGTCCAGCATGGCGAGAGCAATCAGACAGACAACCCAGTCACCACATACTTTCTCACACACACACTTATTGTAGGAAACGGCCGTACAGATAGATACACTCACATCTCTTATCTTCTTATACTTTTCATTCAAGTCAGGTAAAACCTTTTGTCATTAATATCTATCTATAATTCTGTTATGCAAGTCTCGTATACACACATGGACACCAGCACACACACACACACACACACACACCTGCTGTGGCCAGGGCTGCCGCTCTCCCGTTACTCTGGAAAGGGTTGCATGGTGGTGCTGTAGCCGAACCTGCAGCTACAAATGGGTTAGTTGAACCTGTTGGTGAGAGTGGAGAAGTCAAACATGAGTGAGGAACTGATCAACTAACCTAAAACAGAGTTCCGGTACAATGTGCTTTATGTACAGGAACATAAAACATAATATAAGAACAGAAACAATGACTCTGCTCTAGGGCAGAGTTTCCCATAAATATTGCAGCGAAAAGGCAATCCTTTCCTTCCATTTCAAACACTGGGAACAAAAGGTTAATTTACTGCTGAGGGGTTTTTAGGACCAAAGCTGATTTCTCATCTTGAGAGGGGCCCAAATGACCACTGTGACACTAGAGTGGTCAAACATAAAGTTCTCCATTTTCTCCCAAACTAATTTGAAGTAGTGTCACCAGTCTTCTGCATGGATATTTCATTAAGAAAAGAGTGTTGGCCACCACAATCGTGTTTGCCTAATCCCTGCTCTGAGCCTGAATGCAGCCTAGAGTGTTCAGGTGGGGTCAGCTTGGTTGTTCCTTAAACATGCCTCATTAGCAGGGGTGACTGAGCTGCCTGGGGACCTCATGCTGTGGAGCAAAGTCAGTCATCTACTTAACATTTTAAGTTACATACACTGTATCAAACAAGGTTCAGAAAAGAAAAAACACCAGTATATATTTTGATAAATGACTTGGCCAGACCCTGCACTCCTTTAGAGCTACGTTTAGAGAAAGGTCTGAGAGACTGGGGTTGTCAATTCAGACTGGTAAAAAGCCTAAACCTTTCTCACCTCCAAAACCCTGGGGCATGCTGGGTAGAGTCTGCTGTGCCTGGCCAGATGATGGCCCAGTCCCGGAGACAAACACTCCCCTGCAACATGAGACAACATATAGACTTTATGAAGTTCAAATGTAATCTTATCATATCATGAGTTGAGTGAATCGTTACATCCCTAGTGTCTTACCCTTGTGAGGTACTGGTGTTGTTGTAAACGCTGGTTGGTGGCGTTGAGCCGAAGGCGGTATCGAGTGCAGCTAGAGCAGCGTAGCGGTCTCCCCTGGGCATTGCTACCGGCTGGCTCTGCGGAACACCCCCCACTCCTGCCGACCCTGGGGCTGAGCTCACCGTGCTAGGAATACCACTTCCTGGTAAACGAGCACACAAAAGCAAGGCTGGGTTCAAGCCACTGCCAATTCAGTCAGTCAGTTTGATGTGGATTGTGTGATTCTAACGTTCGTACATTTTTGCGAAGTTTCCCAAATTCAACCTACTTACTGAGAATGAAAATGCAGCCCTTATTAAATTAAATGCTGTTCTATTCACATTTTGAATTGAACAGATTGACAGGGAATTAAGCCAAGCCCTGTACGACATACCATTTCCCCCCCCAGGATTTTTTTGTAGCAATGAGTGGAAAGTTATGATGCCCAGGTGGCCTCTCTACCTCCTGAGCCACTGCCACCCCTTGGCAGGCTAAGTGGATTTGAGAGCTTAAGGGACAATTCTAGGAAAAATGCAAAATAGTAGAACAAAGTTTTTGGTTTTGGGTGCCTGCATGTTGGCTCAGCGGATTGGTGCACAGACCACGTGCTCACATGGCTCTCCCCTCTCTCCTCGTGGTTCCCTGTATCTCTGCATTGACCTACCTGGGATGGAGCATAGAATATCACTTATAAAAATAATTAAAAAAAAACTTTTGTCCATTTATGAGGCTGTTTTTAAGTTCATTAACTCTTTGACTGCCATATCAATGGTGTAATAGTGTGCCACTGCTGCCAGCAAAAACAGTGATTTTACTGTAACTTTGAAAAATCATGGAATATTCTTCATGTGAGAATACTCTCACAAAGAGCAGCCACACACTCCAATGCGATTTCAATGCTGTCAAAATGTTTGACCTGGAACGCATCTGTGTCATTTTTAGATTTGAGCTAAAAAGCATTATTTTACACTTTGGCTATTAAAAAATAGCAGATCTACAAGCTCATAGCACGGCTATGATCTTGTAGATCTTCCATTTTTGAATATATATTCAATCTTTGAATATATATATTTTTTATAGCAAACATTTTTAATTCAAATCTTAGCTTCTGGGGGTCCCTGGAACAGCATATTTTGAGACGTGGGTCCGCGGCCAAACACATATCATTTTGGGGTCCTTGACATGAACATGTTTGAGAACCACTGATATAGCAACATACGTTTTTTTTTTAAATGGGATTTAGAAGACATTTTGTAGAATCGGAACCTCAGGTCTTAATGGGTTAAATAAATACAATTACTTTTTGTCAGGGTGTTATATTAAATCTAAATTAAAAACAACACCATACTCTCATATGCTTTTATCAATATCTGACAGGCAGTTCCAAGCGTTTAGGCCCAATTATACTTAATTGTCAACCAACATTTCAACCAAACATGTGACCCAGCGACACCGTTGAACGACGAAGTAAAAATGTGCCTTTATTCATCATGGTCGCCTAAAGCTACCACCAGGGCTGAGGGAAGTTTTTAGTTGGCCTTGGCTCAAAACTGGACCATCTCAGAGCTGTAAAGGCAATAGGAAGAAAAAAACGACCTCAAAGATTTAGTTTTGGGCAGAGCTTAAAAACTGAATCTTCCATTTGGTTCGTTTCTAACAGAACCATTATTTCAATGTTTATATACTTGCGTTCCACCAACATAATGTTCCTAAACCGGTCCAACAATGTAGAAGGTAGCCTGCCAATGGGCTTGTGAGCCTGCCCTGCACAATCACTTTTATGGGGTAAATTCTCAAGATGGCAACCCCTCATTTCAAGGACATCTTTAATTCTGCGAAACAGAGTGGGTTAGGCAGGAGAGGAGGTTTACCTTGCTCCGTATTAGCAGAGCTAAAGACGTTTAGATCCAGGTTGGCCAGGGCTGCATATTTATCAGCAGTACTGGCGCTAGCGCTCTCTACAGCCTCCCTGGCTGCTCCTGTGGAGTTACTCTGGGATGCGGAACTGAAGGATCCAAAATCAGCACTACAGGATTTGGGGAAGTTGTCAAAATTAGCAAAAGTGGAATTAGCTAGTCCCCCCGAGGAGCTACCTGTGTGTGAGAAGGAGAGATATTGCAGAGTCACAAGAGGGGCCCTTGGTGGCTGGTTTTATGAAACAGCATCAGCATTAACACTCCCTTAATCCATTAAGACCGGGAACGCATCTATGTAATTTTAAGATTTTTTTTTAAATCGTGACATTTTGTGCAAATCTTTGAATATATATATTTTTAAAGCGGATATTTTTTAACTCTGTTACAACTTCTGGGGGTCCCTGGAACAAAATATTTCAGATCCTCAAGCTCATAGCGCGGCACTCTGTGCCGCGCTATGAGCTTGTATATCTGCTATTTTTGAATAGCCAAAGAAATCTAAAAATGACACAAAGATCACAGATGCGTTCCCGGTCTTAATGGATTAATGGGAGGAGGGAGAGAGAAAACTGAAAGGAGGGGAAGGGATTGCAGGGGTCTAGGTCTGGAACACTGAATAATTACAGTGTCCATAATGTGCACCAGTAAAGCAAGAGTGTCTCCTCAGCACGTGCAGTGCTGAGGTGAACCTACGTCAGCGAATCAAAGTTTGATTCGAATCAATACACATTCTCAACACAGGTCCTAACGACAGACCCTAACTCTCACAGAGGGAAAGGAAAAGAAGTGTCCTAGTTTTGTGAACCATTCCTTGGAATTAATTCAGTTATGGCAAGGCCATCGCATTAGGCTGAGGATTACTAGATTTAGTAGACTTTTGAGTTTAGATTCAAACGTGGACCAAACAGATGGGGCTGCGGTCTTGAACAAAGCGGTTATTGTAGCTTCATGTACATTGTTAGAGATGTTCCAAGGCATTCTTTTTTTTTTTTTCTAAATTTTTATCCCACGATTTTGTAACCCCATTTCTTTTTTTTTTTACACCCAGTGCCAATTGTCTATGTAATCCTGGGCACTACCTTCCCTCTGCCAACCTAGGGAGGCCAGGGCCGAGCTCATGCCTCCTTCAATGCATGAGAGCCAACTGACCAACTGGCCCCATTCTTGTTTGATTGAAAATACATGTTTACAGTACTGGTCACATGAACTGTGAATTGCTTCATGTGATCATGATTTTGCTTCTCATTACCTTTTTATTGTCTCCAACCATTATAATAGTTCTTAATAGTGATAATAATAAACTTAATTTTAACAATTGAGGGTGCTCCTTTGAGGGTCAGACGTACACACTCCCACAATGACATATGTACTGTAGACACATAATTATTTCCAGAGAGAGGGAGAGAGAAGGGGAGCTAGAAAGGGGTCTGGGTGATTGGTACACAGTCAAAGGAGAGGGCGGGAGCTGTTAGAAAGGGGTCTGGGTGATTGGTACACAGTCAGAGGAGAGGGCGGGAGCTGTTAAAGAGAGCACAGTGATTGAAAGACTTACTGTGAGCAGCCAGGAGAGACAGAGCAGTGGCAAACTCACCAACACTGCGGCTGGATGAGAGGACAGTGAACACTGGCAACCAAAGGTGAGGGGGGAGGGAGCATTGGGAAATGAGAAGTGCAGGGTGAAAAGAAAAGAAAAACATCAACAAAGACAAAAGGAGAAAATAAAATAATGTTAACCCATTAAGACCAGGAACACATCTGTGTAACTACTTTAACCATTATTTTATACTTTGGCTATTTAGAAATAGCAGATATACAAGCTCATAGCGCTGCACCGAGTGCAGCTCATAGCTTGTAGATCGGCTGTTTCTGAAAAATCTTGAAAATGTATGCAAATCTTTGAAAATATATATTTGTTTTTTTAAGGCAAGATTTAACTCATATTTGGGTCTGGGTGGTTCCTGGAACTAAATACTTTGAGATGGGGGTCCGTGGCCAAATACATATTTTGGGGGTCCTTGACATGAAAAAGATTGAGAACCACTGATACTATAGCAACATACGTTCTTTTTCAGAAAAACGTTTTAGAATTTAGAAGAGTTAGAAGACATTTGTGGAATCCCCAGAAGCACAGATTTGAGTTACAAAAGTTCACTTTAATTTTTGTAATATATATTCAAAGATTTGCACACATTTTCAAGAAGCTTGTAGATCTGCCATTTTTGAATAGAAATCTAAAATGACAGAGATTCCCGGTCTTACTGGGTTAATCAAACACAGACCCTCAAAGCAAAAGATGTGAAAGATACGAGGCAAACAGAGTGAATAGAGACAGAGTTGATGCCAGGCAGGCAGGCCAGCAGGCTGGTCAGGCCCCAGCATAGACAGATTATTTTATGGAGCACGGAAGAGAGAGTGGAGGTTTATCCTTAAGCCAATAGACGTCCTCCAGAGGTCATGGTGCAGCTGCACACACTACAGTTATCATGACTTCTAACGCCACCAGGGGGCAGTGTGGTATTGACAACATCCTCTGTTTATCATGGCTCAGGGATAGGCGGGGGCTAAACATCTGTCACAGTGTTTAATGAATGAGCAAAAGCCAGTCAGAGAGTGAGAGTGAGAGAGACTGCATGTTAAAGCCAGTCAGCCAGTCACAACAGACAGAGCAAAAGGCCATCGTGTATAAGCAGAAGTGTGCAGGATTAGTGTAACGGAGAAGTTCATTGTGATACCATGTAGGACTGGAAGAGCAGAAATGAGGACAATGAGAACAGATGAGACCATTTGAACACAGGCAGTGACAATGAGTAGGTCAGACACATGTTTGAGTAGAAATAACATGACAGACCAAAATGGACAATGAGTTGACAATACACATGGCTAATGCACTTTATGTGAACAAAAGTGTACATGTCATTGTGTGTGTGTGTGTGTGTGTGTGTGTGTGTGTGTGTGTGTGTGTGTGTGTGTGTGTGTGTGTGTGTGTGTGTGTGTGTGTGTGTGTGTGTGTGTGTGTGTGTGTGTGTGTGTGTGTGTGTGTGTGTGTGTGTGTGTGTGTGTGTGTGTGTGTGTGTGTGTGAGTGAGTGAGTGAGTGAGTGAGTGAGTGAGTGCGCACGCGTGCGTGTGCATCTGTTGCAGTATGATAATGTCCTCCTGTAATGTTGCGCTACATGTGACATTTTGTCTGGTGAATGGTGTTTTTGCGCTACCTGTGCCTGAGGGTTGCAATGGGGCTTGGGGAGCGGAGGAGGGGAAAGCACCCGACGACCCAGATGCGCTGCCGAACGCATCAAAGTTCGCAAAGTCTGCGTTAGAATTCTGAGATGCTGGAGGTCATGGCAGGACATGGACGAACACAAATTGACACAGAAGGACAACAAAACAAAAACAATGGGTGATGTTAACAAGGATGGCTTTACACAGAATGATGACTAGAGGCATGGACGATGATTACAGTACACACACAATGAATGAATGGTGCGCTAAATAGGAAAGCTAATGACAGAGTGGTGTCCACTGACAATGATGGACGCGGTAGCGGTAATGGCTGTGGGGAGTTTCTGAGGTTTACCTTCTCCCACCGGACACAGTCTGTCTGGACCGCTGGCTGAGCGCACAAGGATTCAAGGGTGTGTGTGTGTGTGTGTGTGTGTGTGCGCACACTATTGCAGACATCATTAGATGCTTGTGCATGTTTATACCTCCTGTGTGGATCTCTGCGGATGCCTCTTTGCTTACTGCATTAGGATGGGTCTTGATCGTTGAGGAGGAAATGAGAGGACATTATCCTCCACAACACTCAAACACCAACAGCTTTATGTTAAGCATTAGTAACCATGGAGAGTTGTAAGTCCACAGCTCTTCCGGCGGTGTCCTAACATGCATGGCCAGGTCTATCAACCACCGATATACATGGCTCACAGACTCATAAATTCCCACGTTCTTGCAGAACTGGTCAGATGAGGCTTGTGTACTTCAAAAACATCAGTATCTCTCAGCACATGATTGATACTATTATTTTGGAAGAAGAAAGAGGCCCCCACAATCAAACTCTGGCGCAACGAGATGACAGAATCCTTACATTTAGAAAGAATCAGATTTATACTCAAAGACAAACTGAAAGATTTTGAAAATATTTGGAAGCCTTTAGTCTCCTTTCTTAAAGGTTGATAGGCATGTAATCTGGGGCAGCACTTCTGGGGAGGGGGAAGGGAGGCGGGAGGGTCCCTTTGTTTTTTGTTTAAGTTTGAGTGTATTCTTTTCATGTTACTCGTCTATTTTGTGTATATGTCTGTTGGTTTTTGTTAAAAAAAAAGAAAAAAGGAAGCAATCCATATGTATGAACAGAAATGTATAATATTACCCTGTGCTTCACAATAAAAAAAGATTTGAAACATCTCTCAGCACATGGCTGTCAAACACACCAGGATGTACTTGTGAGTATGTGTGTGTCTGAATAAGGTAGTGAAACTGTCAAAAATCAAATCACTCAACCATTGCTTACGTGGGTGGCTGTTGAAATGTGCAAAGTTCGCGAAGTTGCCGCCATTGCCTGCGTTCTGGGTTGGCGGGGCAGCAAAGATGTCTCCACCCAGGTCGCTGAGGAGGTCAAACTTCTTTTCGTGGAACTGCTGTTGGTGGGCCTGGACACGACTCACCACCGGAGACTGACAGAGACAAGGAAAGTCTGAAATGAGTGAGAGTGTGTGTGTGTGTGTGTGTGTGTGTGTGTGTGTGTGTGTGTGTGTGTGTGTGTGTGTGTGTGTGTGTGTGTGTGTGTGTTTTACTATACTTGCGAGGACCAAGTATAGTAGAATTTGAAGAAATATACATTGTGAGGACTGTTTTCCTGGTCCTCACAAGACAAATGGTTGTTTTATAGTTAAAAAAAATAATTATTAGGGATACGTTTACAATTAGAAAAACATTCAGGTTAGGATTAGACATTTAGAGGTTAGGTTTAGGGATTGGAATTAGAGTTAAACATGATTTATATTAGTTGTGCGCCAGTGTCGTGCACCGGAAAACAGCCGATCTATAAGCTCACAACGCATCGCAGACGCGTTGTGGGCTTGTAGATCTGCTGTTTTTCGGCTTTAGGCTTACGGTTAAAAATGGCAACATAAATGTTAAATTGCGTGTGTGTGTGTGTGTGTGTGTGTGTGTGTGTGTGTGTGTGTGTGTGTGTGTGTGTGTGTGTGTGTGTGTGTGTGTGTGTGTGTGTGTGTGTGTGTGTGTGTGTGTGTGTGTGTGTGTGTGTGTGTGTGTGTGTGTGTCTATTTGCCCAAATTATGATCTGATGCATGAGTGAAACTCACATTTGGAAACAGTGTGCGGGCAAAAGACAAGTAAAAGTTGACATGCATTTGTAGCATACGTGGACTTTCAACTACGCATGTGTTTGAGTAGAGCGTATCTAACCTGATTAGGAGGAGTATTTTTGTTGAGGTGCAGGGAGGGGACCGACTCCCCCAGCAAGGATTTGAGTGGTCGGACCTCAGGGGTGCTGCTGGTACTGCTGTTGGAGGAGCCAGAGATGGAGGCGTGGACTGAAGCCACCACCTTGGCCTGTTCTGGAGGGACATACCTGAGAGGCAGATTACACAGCCAGTCAACCAATCATAGGTAGTACTTAGGGTTGTAATGATAGAAGCAGTTTTGGAAAGTAACTTACTCAAGTACAAAGTTGAGGCACAATGTTTTTTTGTTTTTTTTAATAGTCTAGGTACTTTTACTTTGTACTTTGTAACCAACTGTAAATATATTTTGATGCCAGTACTTTTGTACTTTAACTCAAGTACATTTTGGAATACAGGCCTTTTACTCATAACAGAGTATTTTGATATTGTGGTATTGCTACTTTTATGTAAATAAAAAAATCGGAGTACTTCTGGACTAAAGTATTCATATTGAACCTTTAAGTATGATGGCCACTGTTAGCTACATTTGCTAGCTTCATTCTATAAGGTGGGGCAAATTAATCATAGCTTAAATGGTGTGAAATATCATGTTTAATATTCTCAGTGCCGATCAACATGGCAGTCCACAGTGAGAAAAAAAACACTCTCTCCTCACTTTTAACATTCAATACTCAAGTGAGGCTCACCTGGCTACTATCTTACTTGCCTACAAGCTAGCGAGATAGTAGCTTATCGGATACAGCATAGCAGTAGTGCTGCTGCTGGTAGTGACTATAAGATCCTCTAATTCTGCCTCATGAGAATAGGTGACACTGTCTCATGAGTCATGACAATAGGTGACACCAGGGCACCGGATTGGCCCAGGAGGTGTGGCACACGAAGTGGAATACGAGAGAACTGGTCCCTTTTGCGAAGGGGGTCTACTCTGGCCTGAGGGTGAACTGAGCGCTTTTGCAAAGCATTACATTAAATTATTTAATGAACACATGCTACCACAGAAAATTAAGATAACAATAAATGCATATGTGATTATTAATCACTGTGAAGGGGGTTTTGTTTTCATGAAATAGAGCTTGCTATATCTAAGAAAAAGACTAGACTGAAAAGTGGGGGGACAAAAAAAAGATCTATGCATCTCCGTTCCAGTGCCAGTGGGTGACACCACTACAACTGTGAACATTTTGACTCATTTGTGCCGGCAGTGTCAAGTGTGTCATTTGGTGGATAAAAACACAAAGCAACACACACGTGACAAATACAGTTTTTAGCCAGACTTTCCAATCTGATTCAGACAGAGAAAGAAAGAAATCACATATTTGGTATATTTGTAATTTTGTAGTCACCGATATGAGACCCTGTAGAGGAGAATGCAGGTTTTACTCTTCTGTTTCCGTTGCCGTTTCAGTCCCTGTCACTCTAATTTACTCTATTTACTCTATCCATTATTGACGCTGCAGTATGATCAAGTAGGGCATTCATTTACAAAAATTGGAGATAAGAGGTTTCTGCACAAGAGCAACGATATAATTACTCACATTAGTCGTCTCACTTAACGATCACAAAACACCCACAGCAAATCGACCTCATATCATGATAATTATGGTTTCATGGTTCAATCAATGGTACAGCACATTCATCTTAATAAACCCCCTTAGCAAGCGGATTACACATCTCATACAGTATGTGGATGAACACAAAAATGCATGTTTTTCAGGTCTGTGGCTGAAGCAGGCTTGTATGACCTACATTCTATGCATTTAAACAAGTGTCTGGTGCTCGCCTGCGGCCAACTGCCTGTGAGGCATTCCAAGACAGCGGGAGAATGATAAAAATAAAAATATCGAAGACAAAAATCATATGACTGCCGTGCCTGAGGACTATATATCCTCTCTATGCCATCAAATATTAAACATTTTCTCACCATCTCTTCTTCTCGTATTTCTCTTGAAGGAACTCTTTGACTTTCTGAGGTTCTCTGAAGTCTGGTATTGAGGAGGTTCTGTCATCATAAAGGCCTAGCCACAACGGTTTGCAAACCTAGAACAGATAAGTTGGAAGAATGGCTTTAAACGATGATTCAGTTATCATTTTGTAGCACCTCAGTGGCAGACAATATCACCAACATATATTACCAATTTCAGCTACCCTGAGATTCTAACCAAAGTAAAATATTACAGCCGGAAAGAGCCTCCCAGAAATGCTTACATAATTTTACTTAAAAGGTAGGGTAAGTGATATGTTTTGGTAATTTATTTATTTTTATTAAAAAGGTTAAAGTACTATATTCTGATAGTAATCATTGCTACAGGGCATTTGTTCGGTCACAGGGGTCTCTCCAGCTCTTTAGTTAACATAATATAGTACATTTTCAGGTAAGTGACAAATTTTAAGCCAATCAGGAGAGAGCACTGAAAATGCATTTTCAGTTTAATAAAGAGCTGGGAGACTCCTTTTACTGAACAAACACTCTATAGCAATGAGTACTATCAGAATATAGAACTATTTAACACGTATTTTAACCAAAGTAAATCACTTACCCAACCTTTAACTAACTTAAATGTCCCAAAGTCAAAATACGACGCATTCTAATACATTTGGATAGTAACATTAGTCATTCACAAGCAGATTTCTTATATTGTTCAACATTACTTACAGGTCTTGAACCGTGGCTCACTGGCCTGTAATACTGTCACTTTACAATGTGGCCGGTAATACATTTTTTTGATTACCGGTAATCAAAAAAAGATCATGTCCTGTCTGAAGCCACAGTTCTACACATAATCCAACAATTCCCATGAACAGTGTTGTGACATGTAATACAATCAATGGCTTGCTCCAGTGATGCATAAATGGTTTATGAACAATTACAGCCATCAAGGGAGACCCCCGGATATCTGCAATTTATGTGACTGTGACTTTTTGTTGAAACATTAATGTTACTTGGAAAATGTAAAAAGGCTAAGGATTACTCTATACCTTTTATAACGTCTACCCTCAAATGATAGTTCACAATCTCTGTGTCTTTCTGTCTTAAACTGTATGTTATCTTATTATTTTGTGTAAGGACACCTTTGATTCACAAAGATCTGCTGAGATCATCTATAATATAGTGTATTATAGTGTAAGACTGGAGTATGTTAGACTGACTTAAAAAAAAAACACTGCCTTCAGGATTTAAGCGTCTCCAGGTCTATCAAATCAAATTGCATTGTTTTTTAAATCCGTCATCCAATAAAAATCGTTATGCACACCCACCTTGCACACCAAGTTTGATGTGTATTATTCTATTAGAAACATTCCGCAAAAAAAAGAAGGAAAAAAACATTCATTAAGCAGCCAGGATGGTTGTTGCGTGGTCCACTTTGGGTCTACTGTGAGATCGCTAAAGAGCAAGGATAGTTTCATCTGCTGATCAAGGAGCTGCAGGATGATCCCAGTCCTTTCAAAGTTTATTTCATGGCCCAGCTGACAGTACACACGCACACACTTGAATAGTATCACCTCATCGGAAAAGTGCACGCTAGGCAATGAGCCTCTCCTGAATCCACAGGATTCATTCTTCAGCGTAGGTTACAGCCTCAAAACAATGCAATATATAGACAAGAGGATGCAGAAAAACGCAGAAAATCTAACCTGGTCCGAAGAACCGTATGAAGGACAACATTTCGGGAGCAGTGTGTAAACGTGATTGACACAATGTGAATTATTTTTAACTATATGCCATCTTTCACTGGATCATCCAACGTTTCTGTTGTGAAATAGAGCAATGCCAACTGGGAAGCAGAGGCTATTATAAGCTGTAGCAAAATGGAGGGGCAGGTAGACACACTGAAGGTTGATGATGTCTGAATCCTTCAAGGTTGCTATATTGATGCTGCTGCGGTTTTCAAGTTATTTTTTTCCCACCCCTCCTTTCGCAGAGAGCACCTGACACAAATACAAAAAAAACATCAAACCAATAGAAAGCAGCAGAGCCCTACTTAGGCTGTTTTTTTTTAGAATGCCCTTTCCCCAATTCAAAAACCAACTTGGCAGAATAAAGTGTTTGTGTGTGTTCAATAGTAAAGTAAATAAATAATAGCAGCAGCAGTGTATTTAGCATTAAGATAGTAAGCCGAGACAGACAGCAACACCATCTACTATGAAAGAGCACCACTGTCTACTCTTCAGCACGCTGGCCTATTCTCACAGCTGAGCTCACACACACTTGGCCTATAAATCCCATTTCACAGGATTAGGCAAATATCCAAGGAATGCTACCCAAACCCAAAAGCCAAGGAAGCTGTGAAGAAGAGCCAGCTGCATAAACGTAGTTTGAGTCTGGTCTAAGTGTAAAGTGGTCTGAAATTCTCTAGTTCGAGTAGTTTATTACCAGGTGGGCATATTAGCTGACATTTTACAAATATTATATATTGTTTTTGCATGCAGGCAATTCCAACTAATTGTAATCAAATTAGTTGATTTGGTCAAACCAGCTACAATACTTTCCGCCTATTGATCTAGTCAGCTACAAATGTCAACCTGTTTTGGTCCTTTAAGACCAAGCTCACTGCAGAAAACTTTAATTAGCTGTCTTGGACAGTTCTGTGAACTATAAAATATTAATATAATGGTTTCCATCTTTATTTTGCCATTTGTACTAAATTGTCCATTCAAATTGGTATCACCTCAATACCAATCACAACTCTTATTGTTTTGTACATTCTCACCTGGTAAAGAAACCGGGAGATAAGTCTATAGCAGTGGTTTTCAACCTTTTTCATGTCAAGGACCCCTAAATTTGATATATATTATTTGGCCGCAGATCCCCATCTGAAAATGTTTTGTGCCAGGGACCCTCAGAAGCAAAGATTTGAGTTAAAAATGTTCGCTTTAAAAAATATATATATATTCAAAGATATGCACACATTTTCAAGATTTTTCAAAAATTGCAGATCTACAAGCTCATAGCGCGGCACTCGGTGCCGCGCTATGAGCTTGTAGATCTGCTATTTTTGAATAGCCAATGCTAAGTGGTTAAAAGGATTGTGACGCTATGTTAACTAATTTCACTGGGGACCCCCTGGCCCACAAGTGCAGCATGACGGCATACCAGTACATAGACAGTTTCCAAGGCAAGCGTAGTCAAGCACGGGGTCACGCGTCCCAACATGCAGCAGCCAGAGTAACAGTCAGGAGAGGGCAGAGCCCGGCAGACGCTTGGCATGCCTACCTCATTGCCATGTTTCTGTAGGAACTCAATTTCCTGTTGCGTGAAGGTTGCCATGGAGATTGACTTCACTCTGTGGGGTGGGTTCAGCCCTCGCCTGGGACGGACGGGAAGTGAGAGAGATTGAGAAAGAGAGAGACGGACAAAAGGGAAAGAAAGAAATAGGCAGGGGTTAATTTAATTTGAACACATCTCTCACATCCAACGCTCATCATGTCTCTGGACAACGTCCAGATCCCACTTGTCAGGTCAGACCACTTAATTAGCAATGCGCTGACTTATTGCTGCTTGAATCTGGGGCGAAGGAGACAGCAGCACTGACGCCTCCGACTTGAGGAGACAAAAGAGACGAGAGAGAGAGCGAGAGAGACAAACCAGACAGAAGAACAAGGAGGGGGAAACCCTGTCTAAAGGGTAATATGTGCTTACTTACATACATGCGAGCCGGTGTCGTGCACCAAAAACAGCCGATCTACAAGCTCAAAGCATCGTGCTGCGATGCTGCTTTTTTTTGGTGCACAACACCAGCACGTAACCAAGTATAAATCAGGGGTAAGTAGCAATCCAATGAACCACATTTGTCAGTGCACCACAAGTACAAGAGGGCTCTCTGAATATAGAAACCCTTATAATAGAGCAACACCCATTAGCCCACAAAAGCCTTGCTGTTCTGACAAGGTTATTTCTCATGCCACATAGAACAAGGCCCCACTTAACTTAACTATGTCGATGAGCTGTGGAAGAATCACACGCAGCCTGGCATTTCCCTTCCTCTTCTCTTGTTTTGTAAAATGTCATGTTAAATATTCTGTTCCCTTCCCTGGCTTATATGCCTCGCCGTTCCAGTCACCCACCACCACACCCATACTAATGCTGCTACTTAAGCCTTCCTAAAAGACAGGGAAACCACTGAGCAGGTGTGTGAGAACCATTGGGAAGTTAAGTGAGCTAGGCTTCAATCTGTTTATGCCTGCGTGAGGTCCTGTGTGTGTGTGTGTGTGTGTGTGTGTGTGTGTGTGTGTGTGTGTGTGTGTGTGTGTGTGTGTGTGTGTGTGTGTGTGTGTGTGTGTGTGTGTGTGTGTGTGTGTGTGTGTGTGTGTGTGTGTGTGTGTGTGTGTGTGTGTGTGTGTGTGTGGTGAAAGTGATGGGAGAGTGGGGCGTCAGGTGGGCTGTTTCCTGCCTTCACTTCCCCTCTCTTCCTGTGCAGGCCTAGCCTGAACTCTCCAGGGGAGGTGTGGAAGGCCAGCAGAACATAGCAGGGGGAAAAAATACGAATTTGGATATAATAATAAAAATGTTGTCACCACTCCTCCTCTAGGGTACTTTTGTTACTATACCCCACATATGTGAAATGTGTCCTCTGCATTTACCCATCCTAACTATTAGGAGCAGTGGGTGCTATTAATACTGCGCCTGCATGGGGAGCAGTTAGGGGTTAAGTGTCTTTTACTTTCCAATTGTCTATACTTTTATTTCTACTCCACTACATCTCAGAGGCAAATATTGTACTTTTACTCCACTAGCACTACAATTATTTGAAAACTTTAGTTACTAATTACTTTGCAGATATAAATTATTACATTATAAAACATACATTAACCACTTTCGCCCTATCTTATACCGAGACTATTTGAAAATAGCCGATCTACAAGCTCACAACGTGTCGCATGTTTGTAGATCGGCTATTTTCAAACATTTTAGTACTTTTACTTTTGGTACTTTAAGTACATTTTCATACCAATACTTTTGTACTTTTACTTACTCAATTTTTACTTCCGTACTTTCACTTGTAACAGAGTACTTCTACATTGCAGTATTGATAATACTTTTCCCACCACTGTTGTGAAACACAGCAACACATTGCTCACAACTTCACTGTGTCTGATTCACCTGAACCTCTCCACTCATCTGTTCATTTTCTCGTTAAAAAAAAACACCTCCCTGCCTGGCTGTACACCATCCCAATTACAAACACCATCTCCTTGGTGACATAGGAAAAGCCTTGGTGGAGCACTGGAGCTGAAAGGCACTGTAAGACTAGACATGGCTGCTAAATTATTTATGCTTCTCATCAGTCAGCCTAGCATTCATCAATAGCTCTACCTAGATGCCTTTCTCTATTTGCACAGCATATTGACCAATGAGCTCCACTAGAGTACTCAGAGTTCCACTAAGAATACAATTCACTGACCATACTAAAAAGGTGATAGTTAAAACACCCTTGAAATAAGGAACCCATCTGTCCATTACCCCCCCACACACACATTTCTACTGTTTCACATTCATTTCACATTCATCTATTTCACAATAGAATGTAATAATAATAGGCATCAATCACATTTAATCAAGTGCTGCTATTGGGGCGACCCAATAGGCGAGTGGTTAGGGTGTGCAGGCATTAGACACTCGCTGTCTAATGCCTGACAGTGAGTCCCAGGTTCGATTCCCAGCTGGCCGGACCATTTGCTGCATGTCACTCTCTCTCTTCACTGCACCCATCTAATAAATGCTGGGGGGAAAAACTCTCCCCAAAAAAAACTTTTTAAGAAAGAACTCAAGTGCTGCTTTTAAAATTATTGTCAAACCCCAAGTCTAAAGCCCAGTCCACACCAATGATTTGCAATACAACAAGTTGCAACTAAGCGCACAGAATCCCGAAACTGTGGCGACCTGCAATAGGTCAATTCTGAACGCTGCTTGCAACTGGTTGCATGTTGCAACTGGTTGCGTTGCAAATTTTTGGTGTGTGGACTTGGTTGTGATGCATCATGACAGATAGTGGTTGTCAAGTACATTGTTAGCATTGGGCTCAAACTAGATGGAATGTGTCATTCTATAACGTAGAGTTAGTTTACATCTCTGTTGCACGTTTGTCCCTACTGGGCCTACCCATAGAAGCTGTAAAACATGAATGGCCAAAAAAACATCTTGTTAAAATATACGCTGGCCCCGAAGGCAAAATTATGTTCTCAAGTAACAAGAGTTACTACTTAACACCTGCACCTCTCATCATGACAATTACACAATTACACACTAAACAAAATGAAAGATGCAACTTGACTTGTAAGCCAGTGATTCCTCACAGTAGGAAACCATTATTATGTGACTTATGTGACATTTACTCTACATAATGTTGCAACAGCAACTTTGCTCAATGTGCCACACTGGCCAGACTTTCCTCACTGAGTTACTGCCTTCAAAATGACTCAGCTGCTCAGGAAATCCACCTACAATGACTAAAATCTTACCAGGCTATATTGCAAAAACAGTTATTTGAGATGGGTGGGACAAAAGAGTATTTAAGAGTTATTTTTTGTTTGTTTGTGGTTTGTAGATTTTACTATTTAGGTTCTTCCCCTCTCTCTTTATGCACTACTCAAATAAATAAGTAACAGAATATAAACAAGAGATTGTGTGTGTGTGTGTGTGTGTGTGTGTGTGTGTGTGTGTGTGTGTGTGTGTGTGTGTGTGTGTGTGTGTGTGTGTGTGTGTGTGTGTGTGTGTGTGTGTGTGTGTGTGTGTGTGTGTGTGTGTGTGTGTGTGTGTGTGTAGAGTACATAAGTACATGTTTTCCCTAGTACCCTGGGGCAAACAAATGATCAGTCCCCAGTCTCATGAGGACAAAACTAGGTCAGATACTGTGGGGGGGGGGGGGGGAGTTCCAGAGCCCTCTAGGTCTCTCAATATGATCTTCTCTGTATAAAAAGGTCAGAGACGTGAGGAATTGAGACACACCTTCAGTGTCTGTAGTTTATAAAGACATATGTGCATTCATGTAGTACACCTGTGTGAGTGTGTCTATCCTCAAACCTGAGCCACAGCCACTGCCTTAGCTTGTCACCCTTCACATAGGGATCTCTAACAGACAAAGTGGTGATTTTGAAGAGTCCTGGAACAACAATTAATGGTGTTTTGATCTATAAGCTCACAACACAATCGCGTTTGAAAACTTTTGACATTTTTCACCTATAATGAAGGACATGCCCAAAATAGGGAGGGCAGGTAGAAAGTGGTTAAAATTGGGACATCGCCTGCATACTTGCTGATGTCGCCAAAAAAGTTAAATAAAGGCTCTAGAGCACAGATTCACATAATAATTAGGGATGCACAATATTGGGATTTGGCTGATATTAAATTAACGATTATTGCATGGTTCCCTTACACCTGTTGTACAATTACTGTGATTCTGGGTGCAGATGCAGACTTCTAATAAACAGTGCATTCTTATTACCTGATATATTTGGCCATACTAGTTCAAACAATGTGAATATTTGTATTTAACATGTTTCCAATTGTTGAAAGCTTCTCCAGAAAACCCTGATTGAATCATCACATCACAAACAGCTTTTTCAGCTTCACATTCAAAACATTATTATGCAATAAAATGTTTGCTAAAACAGACATATTATTGTGATATCGGTTCGATACCCATATTACATTTTTAAGGCTGATGTTGCCGATACCGATATTATGACCGATGAATCGTGCAACCTTAAAAATAATTATGAACCCCATAACTTTTACGTAGCTCTGCATCTCAGAGAGGCTCATCAGGGAGACCATTGTACCATCCTTTGCGGCAGCTTCAGGGTGAGAAACTGGCAGCATTGAATCTCATAAGACAAAACTAGTTTACATGTGTAAAAGAGCCAGTGAAATTATTTTTTGTACAAGCTCCCAACAACGTTTTGCAGAAAATAGTCATAAGAGATAAGAATAGATAAATCTATGCAAATGCAATCTATGCGGCATCCACCTCTTTTGCTACTGCTTAGCATACCAAAACAAATCCAGACTTAGGGTCATCTTTGTGAAATCAAAAGTCAGGAATGGTAAAGTGAAACTTCAAAATTCAAATTAGTCAACACAATATTGATCAATGCAATAATTTATTTAACATCTTCCCACTTGAACCATGTCAAAGCCCCGCTAATTTGAGGACAAATCGGCTGAGTATGTCACTTCCTGACACAAGAAACATTCCAGCAAAAGACATTGTGGTAAATGTACCTCCTGGGGAAGCCTCCACCTTCATCTGGAATGTGTTTACATAGTACATTCCAACTCCACCCACTACAACACAACTAGAAGGGGGCTTGGTGCACGGGAAGGTATTAGCGCCCCCCTATTAACCCCCTACACAAGTAGGGAATATTACTATTCAGAGAGCAGGCAAACAAAACAACACTGGTCCGACAGAACAAATGATTGTGGTTTATGCTCGGCTGACAAGACAGCCATAAATGAGATAATAAAGTAAATGAGATCATGGAAATAAGGCGAGTTGCATCACCTGATAGCACTATAACTAACTTTGAAATAGTGCAAGGCTACATGTTTAATCAATGGCATTTGCCGCTGAGATGTACTGAAGTATGTACAGTATGATAACTAAGAAACGGTATGGCCACCAAATGGACCATGGTTAAGAGAGACAGACACCAGGGGCTTCCTTCTGGCTCACTGGCCATTACAATGCATGGCTTACAAGCCTGTAATATTGTGTGGATTATGAGGACAGTGTTTATGTTGTCCATCAAGATATAAACAAAAGGAACAAGGTTCTCACTCTTGAAAATGTAAATAATCAAGACAATCAATGCATACAGTGAGATAGTGTAAATCTTTCTGGCCCCCCTGTGCGAGAAGAATGGAGCGAGAAACAGACAGCTACCTCTCTTCCCCTTCCTGTGGCACATGTAACATCACATGCTGCTGATGTAGCAGCATGTTGGAGCCCTGCCACTTCCTGACCTTACAATCACACAACACTTCCTGCATACATAAATCCTTTTTACAGACAATGTTTACTCTTCTGCCATTACTCGAATTCCCCATAAAGCAGGTCATTTCCCAATTACCTGAGGCAGAAGTTCAAATGAGGCTGAGCAGTTCAAATAAATGAGGCTACAGATAAAAAGGCTCCCGTCATAATCTGGTTTGAGGATGTGTTGTTATCGATGTGTCTCGATATTACCCTATGTTACCATGAAGGTAATAACTTGGGAGAGAACAAGGGTGAAATTCGCAGGAGCCCACATGATGGGGACCTTATAGAATATCTAAATTAACTCACATTACAAAGTATGGCAACATATTAGCATAAACCACTGAGAAATTCAGAGGACTCCCTGGAGAGGGACTGGAGAGGGATAGCCAGAGCCTATTACTAGGAAAGTGTGTATGTCATGACATCATTTTTCTTCGCACACCTTCTATACTAGCCTGCACATTTGGGGGGGGGAGACTGCCAAGATACAGTGTGCACAATTGGGGGGGGGGGTCACAAAATCTGTTGCCTAGGGCCTTAGGCTGTATCTGATGGGATAAAGACAGGACACCTCCAAACTAAAGCGGTGTGGATGAAGCATGGCCTAAATCGGAAAGGAAACTGTTTCACAACCTTCTAATAGAGTTACAAGGGCATTGGACAGAAATGAGAGAGTGACACATACTTCCCTGTTTCCACATTATCAGACAAACTATTATTCACAAACAGAGATTCGCTGGATGACCTCCAAATAGCAATTAATGGAATACATATGTGACAGAAAAGGACATTGCAATTAGGTTAACTTATTGAGTTAGCCTACCGGTACTTGCTAATAGCTTACTGTCGACTTGCTTTCCTCTGTAATTAAGTAGTACTGTCAGTTTCACGTGATTATGTTAAGCAAACAACGTTGTTTGTTGTAGACCCACAAATGGAAGGTAAAGAGTTGAGAAAAAGGGACAGAAGTTTGTGAGAATCTTTCAAACTATTCATCACACTTGCAAAAACAACACGTTGTCTCTGATACTGGATGTGTGTCATATGCGTCCACTTTAACCGTTTGAAAGAACTAGGAACCATGGTGTATCAGAAGTAGGCAGATATGATGTTGTAGTTGAACAAGTACTGTATTTGACTGCAGTAACATTTAATTTACACATCTGAAGCATACTCTCTTGCACTATTTGGCTTATAGTAAGAGTTTATACAGTCTGAAAGAAGGAACCTACTGTACTGTGCAGACAGCGGAATCGTCAAAATAAATTGAGGGCAAAGGTGTGAATTACCATTGGATGCTCACCTACTGGACTTAGATATCTAGAAACACATATGACTGCTGAATAGAGGAAAGCATTTCAGCACAATATTGGAGAAATAGAGTGCTTCACTAATCCCAAATCCAAAGCTGCAGATGCCTGGTTACACAACGGCACAACAAGGTTTTAAATCAGATAAATACTGCAGTAAGTCAAAATGGATTAATTTCTTTAAAATCATAATTTATTTTATTTAAACTGTGGAATTAGCGTGGACATCACGCTCTTATCTGTGCGGATAGCAATGTGGATCTGTGGACAAATATGGACTACTGATCAAATATTGGTGAATCATTTTGTCAAGATGATTTATATTATGCTGGATATGTGTGTGATGATGATGATGATGATGATGATAGTTATGGGGGCGTTGGGTAAGTTAGGAGAGCTTGGCATGAAACTTTATAACCAGTCAAGAACAATGTAGCAGTGGTTAACATACGTTTTGTAAAAGTATTGGAAATACTCAAGTAAAGTACAAATACCTAAAAATGGTACTTATAAGTACAGTACTTGAGTAAATGTACTTAAGTTACTGTTAGTTAACAATGTGGTAGTGCCTGCTACAAGATACACCAGCAACTAGTAGCTACTACAGCACATACCCGGCTTTATCTACCAGCCCAGAGGCTCTGACTAACTAGCAAGTGTCAGATACAAGTTCCCATGGCTAGCATTAGCAGGCTGTTAGTTTCCCTGAGTCTCTGGTATTTTAGGTTAAAACTAGGCCTTTTTTCCTCTTCTGTTTGTACCCCTTTAGTAATGTTTATATGTGCTCTATTTGTAATGTCGCTCGTTTTCTGTATGGGGGACTGCGGATGGAAGTTAGCATTCTTGCTAAATCCGGCGTAATTACATACGTGTGGTGTTCATTGTGCTGTCCCTCCCAAATACACGTATAAATATATAAAGACAAAGTCTAGAGACCACCGCCAGTCATCACTAAGTCTAACGTTAGTCACTGTGGCTGTAACATCGTAACAACAGCTAACATTAGCCTGACACAATGCAGTTGAATGGATAATGTATGCGTGTGTGCAGCCATGTCTAACTGACTGACTGCTATAAGGTCATTCAGTAACTATACACTCACAGGATGCCAGAGCAGGAGGTGCACACGAAGGAGCCCACTGTCATGTTGGCGTAGGTCGGGCCGCGCTGGTCGCAGTCAGAGCACTTTCTGTTGGGAGGTAAACTGGTCATTTCTCGGAGCATCTTCAGGTGCTTCTCCTCTTGCTTTCGTTTCGCACTCGCCGCCATGGTAACAGACAGACAGGGGGTCCGGGGACCGGGGGGATAAGCTGGAAGAACCAGGGGAAACTATAGGGGGATCAGATCAGCAGCGACGCTGAGAAGTGAACAGAAAAGAAAAGGTCCTGTTGATTTAACGGTTATAGCGACCGTTACAGAGGGAATGGGTGACAGGGCGGCCTCCTCCTCCTCCTCCTCGCGTTTCGGGTCTCTCCACGAACAAGGAGAGGCGCGGCGTACGACTCGAGCAGCAGCCAGTGTTGCCAGGTTTTGGCGAGAGAAACAAAGCAACCAGGTCTATGAAAACAAGCCCAAAAGAAGCGGCCACATTGAGTACAGTCATGAATGAAATGAACGGCTATTTGAAAATAGCAGATCTACAAGCTCACAACGAGCCTGTAGATCTGCTGTTTAAAATAAAAATCTTGCCGAAAATGTGAAACATTTTGAATATTTTTTGTTACATTTTCACAACATAAATCTTGTATGGGGGTCCCTGCCTGGCATGAAATATTTTCAGATGGGGTTAGACAAATATATATTAATTTGGGGGTCCTTGACATGAAAATGTTTGAGAACCACTGGTTTAAACAACATTAGGAAATAAATAGAAAATAAGCAACTACTTTAGAAACAAGCCCAAAAAACCGCAACCACCAATATTTACAACTCAAGCAACTTACAGAAAAACACTCGCTTATAATAAGCGGACATGGCAACGCTGGCAGCAGCAAGCACGAGGGGGGGGGGGTCAAACAGTGCTCACTTCAAAGTTTCTATCAGCAAACTAGCGTCACCCAGCGGTGGAGTGTTGTCACTGCAGCTCCACCTCTTGTAGCCTACGTGAGTAGGGGTTTTCAACTGGTGGTCCGTGGACCACTGGTGGTCCGTGGAAGTATCGCATGTGGTTCCTGATCATGCATTCAGTAATGCAGGAAAGTTAAGAACTTCACAGTCCCTTGTGAAGTTCTGGAGGAGTTGTCAGGCAGAATTTCCAGAGCTTATACAGTAAAAGCTAAATGTATTGTTTACCTTTCATAACTATGTATCTCTTTGACAGTAGTATTTTCATGGTGGCATACCTGAAGAATACAGGGCAAGGTTCGAGACAGAAAATGACATGAGACTCCACTATAGCCAAGAAGAGATAGACATGGACATGGTCATGAGAAACAGTTCACTCAATGACCTGGTGACTAGGAAGTAGGATGCCAAGAACTTCCACAGAAAAGGGAAGTTATCATATTAGGAAATGTGCCCATGTAATAGGGTGTGTGTGTCTGCTCACTTATACTCTGTTACAAATCAGTATATCAGTTAATATGAGTTTAATATAGAAGGCTGCTGGACAAAGTAAGAGACATTCTCAAAAACACTTAATCACTCAAAAACGCTCTGCTCACTAGCATAATATTTCAGTCATTATTTAAGAACTTGTGTCCATGGTTGAGAAAAAGGGTTAACAGGGTTAGGGCATAACAGGGTTATGCATATTTTAATTCTTATAACTATAATCATATAGTGTTATAAGCTGATTATAATGCATTATAGACATCACGTTACAAAAAACACTCATCTTAGCCCATATCCCCACCCAACACAACAATGGTCCCCTGGTTGATTAGTCACAATCAATTAGGTTCACAATCAGTTGAAAACCCCTGCTATAGAGCCATCAAAGCTGCAGCATCACTTGGAGACAGACACTTAAAACCTGTGGAATACTTCCAAGCTGGACTCAAATATCTCAACGGTCAACAGATATTATTGATGAGACAATCAGATACAGATTGTCAGCTAGCTTTGAAAGCCACAGTGTAATATGCAATACCATTTTATGCTTAGTCTAGTCTCTGCAGCTAAGAGGTCCTTGGCCTGAAAAACATTGAAGATCCCAATTGCAATATATACATTATGATTATGTATTAGTATTATTATTAATAATACTAATACATAATAATAATAATTTAATAATAGTACACTATTAATTACAGGTAGCAGTTCACTATATCTTTAACGTCTATTAAATTACCTGACAATTGGTTTTATTTTTCAAGGCAATGATATGGCAATTCTAGGCAAAATAAGAACGCTCTCTGTCTGTCTGTCTGTCTGTCTGTCTGTCTGTCTGTCTGTCTGTCTGTCTGTCTGTCTGTCTGTCTGTCTGTCTGTCTCTCTCTCTCTCTCTCTCTCTCTCTCTCTCTCTCTCTCTCTCTCTCTCTCTCTCTCTCTCTCTCTCTCTCTCTCTCTCTCTCTCTCTCTCTCTCTCTCTCTCTCTCTCACACACACACACACACACACACACACACACACACACACACACACACACACACACACACACACACACACACACACACACACACACACACACACACACACACACACACACACACACACACACACACACACACACTGATACTCACCTGTCACCTGTCAGCTGTCACATTGTATGAAGTCTGAAAAAAGTACTTCCGCAGTAGAATGAGATACAAGCCGAGAGCAGAGAGTGCTTTATACACAACGAGTTATCAACTTGCTGGTTTGATTGGAACTTGGTAGTCTCAAAAGCCAGACTGTTGCCTCCCGACATGGTGGAAGAAGTGGCTATTCACATGTACTTAAGTAAAAGTACACGGGTATTGGCATTCAAATATACTTAAGTACTGAAAGTAAAAGTACTCATTTTGCAGAATGTCACATTTCACAAATTTCCGATATAAAAATGCTTTGAAAATAGCCGATCAGCTTGTAGATCAAATAGCTTATGTATAGGGCTGAAGTGGTTAATGCATGTTTTGTAATAATAATCAAAATCTACAAAGTTAGGCTACTAAATAACCAAAGTTTTCAAATAATTGTAGTGGGAGTAAAAGTATAATATTGTCTCTGCTATTTGATCTACAAGTGGAGTAGAGGTAAAAGTAGTGAAAATTGGAAACACTCCAGTAAAGTAAACATTCCCCAAAAGTGTAATTAAGTATGTGACAGGGTCAAAGCAGGGGGGTGAAACCAAATTGTAACATTTTTTATTGATGATGAAAAACCTGTATTACGCACTTAAAAACATCATTCTCTTAACTATATTTCTGCACTGCATGTTTTATGGTTGACAATGTATTTCCCCCCGGTCCCCGAGCCACTTGACATTGGACTCCCCTATAGGCTGTGTGACATTGGCCTTGTGACAGCGGACGGCCAATGTCCCCAGGTCACGCTGGTGGCAGAGCGAATGAGGGCGGAGTAGGGTGTGGCCCACCTTATTCAAAAGTGAGCGCGAGCCACTTGGACAGCAGAGAGACAGGCATACAGGGCAGTGTGGAAGTGACAGCCAGAAGGGACGGTTGTGCACAGGAGGAGCAGACATACCACGGAGCAGAGGTGGGGAATACAGTGATCGCGGCACGTACCAAGCCACCAGCAGCGGACGGTGAGCAGACGGCGCAGTAGCAGCAGAGACGGGGAGGACAGACAGACGAACCAAGGAACGGAGGAGAGGTCCAGTGGCGATAACGTTGCGCGCTTCACACCCTCAAAGCCAGACGTACAGTCTGGCGGGCGAGTAAGTGTCCTTCTATGCAACGTTACCTTTATAAACCCACGGTCCTAAACCTCATATGTGAAATATACCTGAACAGATGAACTGGTTCTAGTTTCTATGATTGCAGGCAATACGCACGAAGACAAGAAGAGACAGTGATTCCTGGCCTAAACCCCCGCTCCAGTTAAACCCCATATAAGGACATTCCCACCTTTTGCATTGAACCGTGATGAGTATATGACATATAGCAATTGAATTGGCACTTGGCACTTTACTGCTTCAGTAATAGTTGGCACTTTAACGCTAAATTCATTATTTATTTGCTATAGTTTGCACAAGCCCTGTCTGTTTTTAGTGTTTGGTGATTGTCTGTATTCCTGTATTTTAGTTAGTTAGTGGGCGCATTAGGAGGTTGAGGTTTTAGAATTAGTGTTATATTTTGTTTATGCTTTTCAATATTTTATGGCTTATAGACGCCACTGTATTATCTTAATAAAATAGATTACCTTTTTATACAAACCTGTTTCCGTCCAGCTTTCTCCAAGGGATATGTGTTGAAGTGTTGTTCTCATTTAAAAGTATTGTACTTACCTGGGTAAACTCGAACCTGTGAATAGCCTAAGAAAGAGTGTTACAGAGGACCCTACCTCTTAAATAAAAAGGTGGCGTAGTCTTGCAGTACCTAACAAACAGTATTATTCTCACAGTAATTACGCACCCCGCACTTTACCGTGCAACTGATATTTTATTGTTGTGAGTTTAATGTGTATTGTTATTTATTTATTATTGAGACAAAGTAAAGAGTGTCAGCATTCTAAAAAGAAGTGGCAAGTTACATGTGACAACCTGGCCACCGTCACATATTTGGCGTAGCGCGGCAGGACTGGGTAGAGAACAACACAAAATCCCTAAGAGAAACTGTATTGAAATTTTGCTGTTTTGCTGCTTTTTGTTTTGTTTTGTTTGGTTGAATCAAGAAAGTAATGATGATGATGCCAGTGTATCCAGGGGCACCGTGGCTACCTAAGTTTTCGGGCATAGAAGGTGAGGAGAAATACAGGGAATGGAGAGAACAGATTAAAGGATTATTGGGCACTCAGGATTTAACAGAGGAGAAAAAAGTTGCTTTTGTAGTACAGACCCTTACTGAGGAAGCTAAGCGACAAATTAGTGTAATTGACAAGGAAGATCGCAATACAGTGGCCAAAGTCTTTAAATGTTTAGACACGTTGTATAAAACATCTGTTTCTGCTTCCCAAGCTCGTGCCTTGTTCTATGGCTGTGCGCAACGCGCAGGCGAAAGTGTGCAGGCTTATATTTTGAGGCTTAGAGAGTTGTTCTGCGGGCTGCGGCGGCTCGACCCAGACACCGCTCCCTCCGATGCCATTCTGCGAGAGCAGTTACTTGTAGGACTGTCTGAAGGCCCTCTGGGTCAAGCCTTAAGAATATATGCCCGTCGAAACCCCACAGAAGACTTCGCCGCCCTAAAAAATGAGGCCTTCCTACTAGACACTGAACATAGAAGAGAAGGGACTGCTGAAATCTTGTGCCATGCTGTTAAACCTGTCTCTATCCCAACACCCTCACAGGAATCTGAATGGAGAGAGAAACTGAAACAGGAGATTATGGAAGACGTCAAATCGCAAATGCAGGGGTTTACGCAGGAGCTCATGAAAGAGATCAGACCGCTCCTTCGACCCAACACCACCGATACACGACCTCGCGGTTCGCCTCCATCTGAACGACGCCGGGAGCCGTACCAACGCAACGAGTGGGATGAGGGAGGTAGGCCGATCTGTAGGAGCTGTAGGCAGTCTGGGCACATTGCTCGCTTTTGTAAATCTGACCCCAATCATTTAAACTAGTACGCCCTGTCGCCGAGGTCCGGGAGACAGGGGTGCAGCGCGCACTCGCCAGATCAAGGGCTAATGAAGTGTTTATTGGGGACTGTCCGACTATTGGGATCACTATGGGAGGAGTCCACTTAAGGGGGTTACTGGATACTGGGTCACAAGTCACATTAATGCAGCAAAGCTTATTTGAGGAAAAATTCTCACACCTAACGTTGGGAAATGGGCCCCTTGTTTTTAAATTACGCGCCGCTAATGGTCTTGACTTACCGTACACTGGCTATGCCATATTGGACCTAGAGCTGGAGGGAATGAAGATCCCAGGGAGAGGAGTTGTAATCGTGAAAGATGAACATTGTACTCAACCGCTGATTATTGGGATGAATGTCGTGAACGCTGTATGGCATGCCCTCTTTAAATGGCCTGGGAGGCCTGTGTTTCCATGTCAGCAGGGAAGGACGCTGTGGAAGGACGCATTCGCCACCTGTAGGAGGGTGGAGGCAGTGACGAACGAAGATGGGTCCATCGGTTATGTGTGGCCGGTCGGCCGGCGGAAGATTCGAATCCCCGCGCAGAGTGAAGTGATGATCTGGGGCCGCGCTTGGAGAGGACCAAATGGAGCGGACTACGAGGCCTTGATGGAAGCCTTGCCGGATGGAAAAGATTTGGGAGTGGCCCGTGCCCTCGTCACGGTGCGCCACGGACGTGTTCCCATACGAGTGTGCAACCCACACGCATATAGTCTGGTCCTGGACCGCCACCAGAAGCTGGGGAGGCTGTACCCGGTGGAAGAAGCGGATGTCCGAGGCGGCAGGGACCTGAGCCTGTCCCTGGGGACCGACGGAGAGGTGGAAGTGGCCGTAATCAGTGTGGAAGATGATGGACCACTGAAGACCCTGCCCGAAGAGATGGAAGTGTTGACGGAGCGTGATGACCTGCCGGAGGCGCAGAAGAGAGAGTTACACGAGATGTTGTGTCGGTGGAAGAAGGTGTTCGCCATCCATGACGAGGATTTCGGACGGACGGACGTCGTGCAACACCAGATACCGACCGGAGACGCGGCACCCATACGAGAGCGACACCGGCCGTTGCCGCCCTCCATGTACCGGGAGATGAAGACCCTCCTGAATGAGATGCTGGAGAAGGGAGTCATCAAGGAGAGTTGCAGTCCGTGGGCGGCACCTATCGTACTGGTCAAGAAGAAAGATGGCAGCTGGAGGTTCTGCGTCGACTACAGGAAACTTAACGCCGTGACGCACAAGGACGCCTTCCCCCTACCCAGGATAGAAGAGACGCTCACCAGCCTGACGAAGGCGCAATGGTTCTCCACGTTAGACCTGGCCAGCGGGTATTGGCAAGTAGGAATGGATCCCCGGGACCGGGAGAAGACCGCCTTTACGACCCCGCTGGGCCTGTTCGAGTTTCAACGCATGCCGTTCGGGCTTTGTAATGCGCCCGCGACGTTCCAGAGGCTGATGCAGCAGTGTCTGAGTGGTCAGGTGACAGAATCCTTGCTGGTATATCTTGATGACATTATAGTATATTCACCTGACTTCTCCTCTCATCTACAGCACCTCGAGCTCGTCTTCCAACGCCTGTGGAGACATGGACTGAAGCTGCGGTTAGACAAATGCAAACTTCTGCGGAGGGAAGTGCAATTTCTGGGCCATGTCGTGGACAAAGAGGGAGTGCGGCCCGATCCGGAGAAAGTGGTGGCAGTGCGGGACTGGACACCACCCTCAACGGTCCGCGAGGTCCGCGCGTTTCTAGGTCTAGCGGGTTACTATAGGCGTTTCGTGTCCTCTTTTGCTGCTATAGCACGACCCTTAAACAACTTATTGATAGGAATCCCAAATGACGTAAAATCCCACCAGTGTAAAGTCGAGTGGACTTCGGAGTGCCAGCGGGCGTTTGATGCGTTAAAGAGTGCCCTCACACAAGCCCCGGTGTTAGCGTATGCGGATTATACACAGCCTTTTGTGGTTTACACTGATGCGAGTGAACGTGGGTTGGGAGCGGTTCTAGCCCAGGTCCAAGACGGTCACGAACGTGTAATAGCTTATGCAAGCCGCAGTCTCCACCCGACCGAGCAGAATGACGCAAATTATAGCTCGTTCAAATTGGAGCTTTTGGCCCTTAAATGGGCCGTGACCGAGAAGTTTAAAGATTATCTCACTGGCGCTCGATTCACAATATTCACGGACAATAACCCTGTTGCGCATCTCCAAACGGCTAGATTGGGAGCTGTGGAACAACGGTGGGCTGCTCAACTTGCGTCGTTTACTTTCGACATCAAGTATCGACCGGGCAAAAACAACGCCAACGCTGATGCCCTATCGCGGTTCCCAGTGCAGCCTGTAGATGTGGCGGCTGTACAATCGACGCCAGCAGCCCGGGAGGATGAGTGGAGAGAGACGCAGGATCGGGATCCAGATGTGCAGGTGGTGAAGAGGTGCGTGGAACGGGGGAGAGCCCCTAATATGGTGGAGAGGAAGAATTGGACTCGGGGAGCGCGGCAACTGTTACGCCAGTGGAACAAACTGATTATACGAAATCATGTGTTATATAGGAAGGTGACCGATCCTTATACCAAAGAACAATACTCACAGATCATTTGTCCAGGTTCACGCAGAGAGGAGGTATGGAGAGGAATCCACACGGCCGCGGCGCATGCTGGGTTGGAGAGGACCTTGGCCCAGCTGCGACGTCGGTTCTATTGGCCAGGTATGGAGGGAGCGGTGCGTCAGTTACAACAGGGTTGTGTCGCCTGCAGCCTGCAGAGGAACAGGTCAGAGCCTCGGGCCCCCTTACAACCCTTTGAAGTCTCATATCCACTAGAAGTAATAGCCATTGATTTCCTCACATTAGGTAGGCCTGCTGATGCGTGGCAAAACATTCTGGTAGCTACTGACTTATTCACCCGTTATAGTTGGGCTATTGCCACCCGAGACCAGACTGCGCACACCACTGTCCGTGCGTTATGGACGCATATTATCCAGCCGTTCGGCTGTCCGGCCCGGTTCCACTCAGATCGAGGCCCCAACTTCGAGTCCGAGTTAATGCACCATTTATGTCAGACTTATGGTATTGCAAAAAGTCGCACCACTCCGTACCACCCGGCTGGGAACGGTGGAGTGGAACGATTTAATCAGACATTACTGAACATGTTGCGATCACTAGACACTGATAAACAAGGAAGATGGAATGAGCACTTACCCGAGTTAGTTCATGCTTATAACAACACGATCCATAGTGCTACGGGTTATGCCCCCGCCTACTTAATGTTTGGCCGACATTTGAGGCGCCCTATAGATGTCCAGTTAGGAGTGCAGTCAGCGCAAGAGCGCATGGGAGTGGGTGGCTGGGTACAGGACCACCAACAGAGAATGGCGACAGCTTATAGGACCGCAGGGGAGAGGATGGGAGAAACGGCCAAGAGGAGAAAGCAGGTTTATGACCGTAGGGCCGGTATTACACCCCTATTACCAGGAGAGAGAGTGTGGATTCGAAATAGGAAGAGAGATGGCCAGGGGAAATTGAGTACGTGGTGGGACCCCGAGCCTTACGCAGTGATGGAACAGGTGGGAGCTACGGGGTTGGTGTACCGAGTCAGACCCGAGAAGGGGGGGCGAGAAAAGACCATACATAGAAATGCGTTGAAAGTGTGTGTAGCCCCCAGGTCGCCCCACGAGGACCCCCCAGCTGTAGTGCAGCCCGAGCAGGTAGAAGCAACAACGCCGCAGTATTATGGGTTTCTCTCCGTCCCGAGAGCACCAGATGAGCCACGGCGCTCGGGAAGAGCAAATATAGGCCAGCCACCCCAGAGGTATGGACATGATTAGGGACAGTTGCAGGGACTGGCAACGGAAAAGTGGGGGGGGATGTGACAGGGTCAAAGCAGGGGGGTGAAACCAAATTGTAACATTTTTTATTGATGATGAAAAACCTGTATTACGCACTTAAAAACATCATTCTCTTAACTATATTTCTGCACTGCATGTTTTATGGTTGACAATGTATTTCCCCCCGGTCCCCGAGCCACTTGACATTGGACTCCCCTATAGGCTGTGTGACATTGGCCTTGTGACAGCGGACGGCCAATGTCCCCAGGTCACGCTGGTGGCAGAGCGAATGAGGGCGGAGTAGGGTGTGGCCCACCTTATTCAAAAGTGAGCGCGAGCCACTTGGACAGCAGAGAGACAGGCATACAGGGCAGTGTGGAAGTGACAGCCAGAAGGGACGGTTGTGCACAGGAGGAGCAGACATACCACGGAGCAGAGGTGGGGAATACAGTGATCGCGGCACGTACCAAGCCACCAGCAGCGGACGGTGAGCAGACGGCGCAGTAGCAGCAGAGACGGGGAGGACAGACAGACGAACCAAGGAACGGAGGAGAGGTCCAGTGGCGATAACGTTGCGCGCTTCACACCCTCAAAGCCAGACGTACAGTCTGGCGGGCGAGTAAGTGTCCTTCTATGCAACGTTACCTTTATAAACCCACGGTCCTAAACCTCATATGTGAAATATACCTGAACAGATGAACTGGTTCTAGTTTCTATGATTGCAGGCAATACGCACGAAGACAAGAAGAGACAGTGATTCCTGGCCTAAACCCCCGCTCCAGTTAAACCCCATATAAGGACATTCCCACCTTTTGCATTGAACCGTGATGAGTATATGACATATAGCAATTGAATTGGCACTTGGCACTTTACTGCTTCAGTAATAGTTGGCACTTTAACGCTAAATTCATTATTTATTTGCTATAGTTTGCACAAGCCCTGTCTGTTTTTAGTGTTTGGTGATTGTCTGTATTCCTGTATTTTAGTTAGTTAGTGGGCGCATTAGGAGGTTGAGGTTTTAGAATTAGTGTTATATTTTGTTTATGCTTTTCAATATTTTATGGCTTATAGACGCCACTGTATTATCTTAATAAAATAGATTACCTTTTTATACAAACCTGTTTCCGTCCAGCTTTCTCCAAGGGATATGTGTTGAAGTGTTGTTCTCATTTAAAAGTATTGTACTTACCTGGGTAAACTCGAACCTGTGAATAGCCTAAGAAAGAGTGTTACAGAGGACCCTACCTCTTAAATAAAAAGGTGGCGTAGTCTTGCAGTACCTAACAAACAGTATTATTCTCACAGTAATTACGCACCCCGCACTTTACCGTGCAACTGATATTTTATTGTTGTGAGTTTAATGTGTATTGTTATTTATTTATTATTGAGACAAAGTAAAGAGTGTCAGCATTCTAAAAAGAAGTGGCAAGTTACATGTGACAACCTGGCCACCGTCACAAGTACATTACTTGAGTAAATGTACTTAGTTACTTTACACCACTGCCTCCCGATATATTATATAACTCTATCATAGAGTTATAAGTCCCACCATTTTCAAATGCTTTCGTGGAATAGTTAAGTTGTCTGGCTACGCGAGAACTTGGTGAAACGCTTGGTGAAACCAAAGGGAGGCTCCCATCGTCTGGGAGGGCGCTGTCACTTTAAGAAGACCAGAAGTACATGACGCTCAGCCAATGGGGAGGCGGTATGAGGGGATTGGGGGCGTGGACAGGTGCGAGGCGTGGCATTGGCTATCTTGAAAATCAACAACCTTTGTCCAATCACAAAGCTCTCCTCACCGGCACACCGTTAGTAGATGCTCTTCGTAAATTCAAGTTCAGTCACACACCTTGAGACACAGCAGAGAGCATCACTTATCGGACAAACGCTCCAGAAATTCACTGTTTGTTTCAATTCAACGGCTTTCTTCAACTAACTAACTAACTAACTAACTAACTTCCTTGGCTGACTACGGTAAGCTTTATTGGATTTTAAAAGGGGGACATTTTAATCATTTGATTGTAACATGAAATGAGTTATAACGTATTTCTTTAGAAGCTGTATGTTGACAACGAACACATTGTGGATAATCTTTGTGCATCGTTTTGTTTTTATGGTGGAATCGATGCCACAGCTTGTCATTGAGTCACCATCCTTCTGCAGTCTGCAGCCAAGAGATCAGCCAACTGTCTGTTATTGGTGAGGTGAGTTTTGTTCATTTTCATAACGTCCTTAACGGAATTAAGGGGATATCGTTTCATAATAATCGATTACAATATATCTGATAGTAGGGTGAGATAAAGTTAGGCTTGCTGCAACAAGCTATATGTACTAACGAGTTGTTTTCATTTGAATAACATGATGGAATGCCGCTTGTCCTTTGACATTGCTAAAAGTAAACAGTAATCACTCACCATGTTGCTTGCAAAAAAAGAACAGATCTTGACTACAAGCTAACAACCAGATCTATGCTTTTTGTGCATGCAACACCGTCGTACTACCGTGTTTAAAGAGGGACTGTGCGCCAACGGTCAACCAGCGATCACACGCGCGCGCGCGCACGCACACACACACACACACACACACACACACACACACACACACACACACACACACACACACACACACACACACACACACACACACACACACACACACACACACACACACCATTTACACACCATTTACAACTGAATTGCCCTATCTTTCTTTCTTTCTTTCTTTCTTTCTTTCTTTCTTTCTAGAATCTAGAGCCATGCAGTCTCTCAGCTGGGGTAACCTGTGTCCTGAGGGTACCGTGGTCCTGGATACATGGATGGACATGGACATGGATGACAGGTAAATATTAAAGCTCTAGCGTTTTTTCTGTTTTATCCTTTTGACCAGTGGTTCTCAAAGTGGGGTATGAGGACCCCCAGAGAGGTTCCAGAAGGTCCCCAGCTAAATTGTTGATAGTTCTAGGAACCAAATTGACCTATGTGTATGTAACTCTCAGACATATGGGGTTTGTGGGGTAACCGGAAGACTCGCCCCAAAACACACTCGCCCCCATTTTATTTGCGGTTCTTGTATTCTTGTTTTCGTTTTACTGAGGATAAGGTTAGGAATAGCCTAAGTTTAAGGTTACGCATAGTTTTACTGAGGTTACGTTTAGGAATAAGGTTAGGTTTAGGCATAGTTTTACTCAGGTTAAGTTTAGGAATAAGGTTAGGGCATAGTTTTACTGAGGTTACGTTTAGGAATAAGGTTAGGTTTAGGCATAGTTATAACTAAGGTTACGTTTAGGAATAACTTGTGGCGACCGCTCCGAGGTCGTCAGATTTGACCCAGGACGAGCGTGTTTTGGGGCGAGCGTTCTTGTATTCGTTTGTGGCCTAGTCAAGCACAGCAAACTGGGGCTCCTTGAAATCAAAACCTTTGTGAACCACTGGTTTTGACAGATACGTACAAATATAAGGTCCTGTACTGTATATGTATTTTTGTTAATAAAAACATCAACTTCAACAGCCTAACCAGCCTAGAGTGGCTACAGGTCGCCTGCTCCATCCCTGGTGCCATCGGAGGACAAGGGTCCCAGCCAGGCACTCCACTGTCCATCCTCCACCACCAGCCACCTCCCATCTTCATCTGCAACCAGCTGCTGCTGGCTCCTCCAGAGGGGCCTTTGTCCCCTCTGGCTGGGGACCTGGCATCCATGGACACGCCACCGATCCCCAGCAAGCCCATAGCGACAACCTGCAGCCATGTACAGAACAAGGTTAGTATAGTTTAGATTTGATATTTTGTGCTCTTGTTTCATGACTTCATGTTTTCAATGAATGTGGGTTTGCTGGTTTAGTTAAGTTTTTTTAAGGCCTAGTTTTAGTTTAGTTTTGTACTTTCAGTGTTATTTTTATTTGTCAGGGGCGAGATTCAAACATGTATAGTTAACCACTTTCAACCTGCCAGGCCTATTTTGGTCATGTGAATATAGGCAAAACTTTACGAGAATCTTCACAATTCGAGAAAACATGCTGATCTCAAGCTCTCAACGCCCCACAATGTGATGCGTTGTGTGCTTTTAAAATGCAGATTATTGTCTCTATTTTGGAAGATTTTTGACCCAACAGGGGTAGATGTCATATCCACCCAAAATACTAGGTTTATGTATGAAATATATAAGTAACTAAGGATATTGTTTTTGTAAACATTATAGTTTCAGTTAGTTATGTTAAAGGTGCAGTAAGTGATTTATTAACTTAAAATAAGTGTTAAATAATCATTGCTATACCCGTGTTACTGAACAAACAGCAATGATTACTATCAGAATGTAGAGCTTCTTCACTTTCACGAAAAACTTCTTGTTTTAACCAAAAATATATAAAAAATAAATCGTCGTTTTGTTTAGTTTTTGCAATTCAACTTTTTGTTATGTTGTTAGTTTTAATTAAGTATAATAATCTTGTTGCAGATTCTTCCTGGCATGGTGTCACCGAGTACGGTTGATTACAGGACCAACAGCGTGAAGCCACCGTACTCGTGTGCCACACTGATCTGCATGGCCATGCAGGACAGTGAGGAGGACAAGGTGCCGGTGTCCTACCTGTACGAGTGGATTAGCAGCAGCTTCGCCTACTTCCACCATGCTGACCAAACATGGAAGGTAAGGAACCACATGAACCCTAGCATGCATATTCTTGGGTGAACATTCTGTGAAAACTATTTGTAAAACAAATTGGTTTAAAGAAATATAAATGTAAATAGTAGATCCTACTTGCATGATGCCTGGTACAGTTCATTGTGACTCACAATTGTCACATCGAAAGTGTATATGGACATGATGAGATTTGTTGACTCAACGTCAATTCTGTGAGTTAAATTTGGTGAGGGAAGACTGTCACTTCATCAAAAGCACTACAAGCTTACAACGCATCACATTGTGACCTTTTCTGAGCTTGTAAATCTTCTATTTTCGAGTACAATAAAGTAAGAAATAGGGCTTAAGTGGTTATTAAAAGTGGCCCCTTGACATAGCCTCAGTTTGAAGTGTCATCACATGACAAATGCTTCTCCCCTCTTCGCAGAACACGGTCCGGCATAACCTGTCCACGCAGAAGGGCTTCATCAAGGTGCTGCGTCAGAAAGGTGAGCCGTCGAGGAAAGGAGGGTACTGGAGGGTCGACCCTCAGTACGCCGAGAGCCTTCTGACCGGCACCTTGAGCAACAGCATGAAGCCCTCTGTCCAGATCCACTCAGCCCTGCACACCCCACTGCAGGCCGGCTCCCCTCCAACAGCCCCCGGCCACTGGACAGCCAGCCAGATCGGCCCCTGGACAGGCAACCAGAACGGCCCCTGGACAGGCAGCCAGATCGGCCCCTGGACAGGCAACCAGAACGGCCCCTGGACAGGCAGCCAGATCGGCCCCTGGACAGGCAGCCAGATCGGCCCCTGCAACCCTACAGGCAGCCAGACCGGCCTCTGCCCGCCTACAGGTAGGGCTGTCACGATTACAAATTGTTGACGAGTTGACGATTAATTGTCACTCAAATAATTGCAATTAACGATTTAATTGTGTGTTTGGCATTGGACAAATAACTTAAATATACAAAGAACTTATTGACATATATAATCCTTTTATACATGTAAAAAAAAAACAGAAATAGCTGATCTACAAGCTTACAACGCGTCACAAAGTGACGCGTTGTAAGCTTGTAGATCTGTTATTTCTGCTTTTTTTATATATATATTTTTTTTTTTACATTTTTTTTTTACATTTTAAAAAAATATATTTTTAATTAATTATTTTTCAACATGTAAACGATTATGACGATTATGCAAAAATAATTGCAATTAGACGATTATGTAATAATTGTGACTGGTCTACTACCTACAGGCAGCCAGACCGGCCCCTACACCAACCTGGAGTCACAGCAGCGACTTGATGCAGCAGGAGGCACCAGCAGCAGGGACCCTCATCACCCTGAGGGAACCACGCTGGGGGGGTCCTGTCTCCAGGCCGAGGCGGTCCGCAGGCAAAAGAGGAAACGGTCCGCAGAAACTGGAAGCCAAAGACCAGCAGCCAAAGTCCCGCGTTGCTCCTCCAGCCCCCTGCTGCTCTCTGTGGAGAGGAAGGAAGAGCAGGAGGAGACGCTCCCGGGGGACTTTGACGTGGGTGCGTTCATCTGGGACGCATTCCTAAAGTCAGCCTGCGGCGGGGAGCTCAGTCCTCCTGAGAGCAGGGAGCGGCTGAGCACCGTCTCTACCGGGGAGGACCAGACAGTGGACGTCCACGCGCTCACAGAGACTCAGAGTAAGCACCAAACTGAATCACAATACACCAGTGGTGGAAAAAGTACTCAAATGTTTTACTTAAGTAAAAGTATCAATACTGCAAAAATGAAATACTCTGTTACAAGTAAAAGTCCGGAATTCATTGTGCAGAATGTTCTGTTTCAAGTTTTCAAATGTATAAAAAATGTGTATACATTTGAAAACTTGAACAATTTGCTATTTTCAAAAGATTTAATCTTTTGAAAATATCAAATCTACAAGCTCACAAATGGCCGAAATGTATATAGGGCTGAAGTGGTTAATGTATGTTTTGAAATAATAATCAAAATCTTCAAAATAACTAGGAACTAAAGTTTTGTACTTAGTTACTTTCTACTACTGATCACAATACACATTCACTGTATGCACGTCTGTTTATAGAAGTCAACGTTCAACAATGCTAGCTTTGACTGTATCATTTACTTGACTACAACCCTGAACTCAACATACTTATTACTGTCCTCAGGTGTGCCATTTGATGTCATCGAGCCCTGTGCTGACTGGATGGATCCCTTCGTGGAGACGGTGGCAGGTTTTGGCGAGGACAGTCATAACATCACACATGCAGTCAACATGACCATGCTGGTTAGTAAGCCTTGTTTTATACAGTTGTGATTTTGTATATTTGATTGAATCGGCTAATATGGCTATCATAAGTGTCTACAAATGTTATTTCCAGCAATACTGATGCAAAACTAGAATAACAGTGAAAAAAATACTTACATCGCCAGCATTATAAGCAGCAGACGACAAGGCTTATACAGATGCATTGCACCAACATTGTTTTTTGAATAATTTTTGGGTGTTGCATTCTCAACCAGTTTAAACCTGCCGTCCCTATTTTGGGCATACAGTATGTCATAGATGTAAATTGTCAAAAATGGTCAAGTAGTGAAAATAGCAGACCCACTGTACAAGCTTGCGATGCTTCGTGAGCTTGTAGGGCTGCTATTTTTTTTGCAAAAAAATATATAGGGCTCAAGTGGTTCAATAATCTTTTGTATGCATTTTAGGATGAGGAGGGGTGTCAGATGGAGATGGAGAGCATGTTCCTGACATCAGACAACAGACCAAGTATGCTACAGCTGCTTTTCATGGACCTTTGAAGAGGCAAAAAAAACTCTGAATACAGAGAAAGACTATGGACTGCCCTCAGCCAAGAGAAAGAGCTTGATTGTATATAGTTCCTCATTAATTTGTTACTTTTGCCCATAGAGGGAAACTGACTTCATGCATGCTGTATATATTTGTATATAATAAAGACACAGTTATATTTGAATCTGAAAATGAATCTTTATTTTTTACAAAATGAAATAAAATGTACAGTTTATTTCTCCCAACAGACAGTTGGTCATGTGTTTTAAAAGTAGAGTTCAGCCATGGCTTGAAGGAACTTATTTTTCCGCTTCTGTGCAGCCAATGGTAGTTTTTACTGAGCATTGAGCTCTGTCTGTCCAACCACTTCTGAAAAGAAGAATTAACATCTAACTCTGCTTCTGTATATAAACATTTAAGCCTACAATAACCTAGATTTTCAAACATAATCAAGTACACAATATCCAATTGCTATGTTTTATCCTTATATTGCGTTAGGTAGATTTCTGTAAAATATGTAGTATCCCTTTCACAAGCGAATAGAGATTATTTTATATTGTTATGCTTAATTCTTAAGATAGAGCATAGTCTGTGTACTAACTGGTTGAGCCACCAGGGATCAGTTCGCTGCCTTTTAAACCATATTATAACAACTTGGGGAGATTACCCCATCTAGGGGCAGTAACTTGTTCTACACCAATAAAACAAAGAAGGGTGGATAGTGGTTTTGCTTCAAGAATTGAAGATAATGCCATGGCATATTCAACATTTACATTGTGTATTGCAGTTTTGCGTCCAGAGCTTAGATCCAACATCTTTAGACATTTTTGTTTGTCCAACATAGGGAGTTTGTTCTCTGTGAAAACAGACTCACACACAAGACATCCCCATGTCGAGCCAAGTGTAAAACACAGAAGTTCAATTTATAAAAAGGGCTTGTAACTGTTTTAAGTGCAGAAGAACATGGAGTTTAATTTTTATGTAAAGAATTTTGAAAGACAAAGTCCTGACTCCTCAACCTAACTTTAGCTACGGTAAACATTAAATCAAGGCAGTTTGTTAGGCAAAAATGTTATTGACCTAACTCATCTACTGTATGAGGTATTGTCAGATAATCTGAATTGGCCCTTGTGTGGTGGGAATGAGTCATGCAGAACAGTAATGGACTTCTGTAAAGTAAGGTTCTCTGCTTGGTTCAATACGCCCTGTTTTAGGAACTGGGTGGGTCGGGTATGCACACAATTACCACCAGTGTGCTTACACCTTTCTGCTTTCGAAGGAATGTGGGAAGACAAAAGCAAAACATCTACCTACATAAATTAAAGTGGACTGAGGGAACCGGTTCAACAGGCTGGTTCTCATTTGACTAATTCACACACCCAATGAACTTGTTTCTGTTGGAAGGAAATCGCCACCCGAGAGTTGTCACCGGCATGTCCGTGTCTCAGTAGCCTCCAATGCCATCAAGGTCACAGAGGGAAACAGACAGAGGGAGATAGAGGCCTGATGCATGGATCGACAGAAGGAAGGAAGGAGGACAGGGAGAGAGAGCTGAATTGTAGCAAAACGCAGAGGTACGTACTGGTGTTTGATCTTAATCAGCTTTTGAGTTGGCAGGTTTTTTTGTTGCCTGAGGTGAACCATTATGGAACAGGGCTGGAAGAAGTGCGATTTGAGTGCAGCTGTGCTCAAATCCCTGCAGAGCACTAGGTTTGACCTCTTTGCTTGTTGCATCATTCATAGCTGACACCATCACCACAGTTCCCATCCACGTATAGGCAGTGGTGGGAAAAGTACTCAAATGTTTTAAGTAAAAGTTTTGTATGGTGCCGAAACATGGACAATGAAAGGAGCTACGAGATCGTCTGACGGAACATACACAAGACTCCTCATGCGTGTCCAGAACCTTTCCTGGAGGAACCATCCCACTAAAGGTCAGATTTATGGTGGCATCCCTTCCATCTCAGTTGTTGTGGCACAAAGAAGACTCCGCTTTGCTGGACATTGTCGCAAAAGACCAGGTCATTTCAGATATTCTTCTGTGGAGACTACCCTGCCCATCAAGAGGAACCAGACCACTCACATTTCCAGATGTTCTGAGTAGGAATACAGGACTGACTGTGAATGAACTTGGGGTGGCAATGAGCAACAGAGACCAGTGGAAGCAGCTTGTGTCGCAGATCTCGAGGGCACTCGAATGATGATGATGATGATGATGAAGTAAAAGCACCAATACTGCAATGTAGAAATACTCTGTTACAGGTAAAAGTCTGGAATTCAAAATGCACTTGAGTAAAAGTATAAAAGTATTGGCATCTAAATGTACTTAAAGTGCCAAAAGTTATTATGCAAAATGTCCCATTTCAAGTTTTCAAATGTATAAAAATCTTTTGAAAATAGCAGATCTACAAGCGTGAGCTTGTAGATTGGCTATTTTAAAATGTCCGAAATGTATATAGGGCTGAAGTGGTTACTGTATGTTTTGTAATATTAATCAAAATCTAAAAAAGTAACTAGTAACCACAGTTTTCAAATAATTGTAGTGGAGTAAAAGTAGTAATATTTGCCTCTGAGATGTAGTGGAGTAGAAGTTAAAGTATTGGAAATGGGAAATACTCATGTAAAGTACAAATACCTCAAAATTGTACTTAAAGGGGGCGTGACATCTTCATCATTTTCAGAGAGACCACGTGACGTACAGTATCATACATGATATTTTCGGGCCATGACATAGTCCCTTTAAGTACAGTTCTTGAGTACATGTTCTTAGTTACTCTACACCACTGCGTATAGGTTACTATCTCACACATAACCTGACTGTGATATCGGTGTATCGATTCTGTCAATTAGCTGATGAACATGAAATGAATAAATCTATAACATGCCTCAGACTGCCATTTGAATAGTTAGAAGCCTTTATTTGTAACAAAATGTGTCCAGTTTGTTTATAATTTGTTGAGTTGACTTGTTTTTGTTCTTATAACTATCTGTGTCTTGCTCTTAAGATGTGTCATTTTCATGTGGCTCTCTATAACAACAATTAACAATTACTTCACCAATTGTTTAGCCTGTTTTTATTGTAACTAAATGATATCTGTAATTGTAACTGTGTTTCTCTCTGTCACCTCATCATTCTGTTTCTGCAGGTCAGACTGGCTCTCAGCAACCGGCCAAAACGTAACTCCCACACTCCGAGGGCAGGTCTCCATTGGCATGGCTGGTACAGTTTAGCTTTGGTAGGCATCGTGTGGTCTGTGTGCCACGTGGAGGCACCGTTGCACCCATCTCTCAGCCCAGCGCAGGTGTTCTGGAGGCTGCTGCTGGTTTGCATGCTGTGCGCTGGCCTGTGGATGTGTGTCCTCGCTTTGAGGTGCTGCCTGAGCTTCAGACACAGAGAGGTGAGTCCATGCAGCCTCATGGCATCCAGCCTCCAGCTCACGTCGTTAAAGTCAGCTCATAAGAATAAGTTGTAGATAAAAGTACAATATTACTACTGTTAATCCATTTATATTCTATTCCGATGACATCATGGTACTATCTTCCCCAGCCGGGTCATACCAACTTTGTCCTTGTTCCAAATGTGTTGTATAATGTACGGTATAATGTGTCACACCCTAGATGTATTATTTCTTTACAGTCTACAGTGCAAGCCTACAAAAGCAGCAGTGATTTAAAGTATGTCTATTTTTCAATCCTTCCTTGTGTTTGAAATGAAGGTGGAGCCCCATCAAAGGCTGTGGCGAGAGGCTATGACAGAAGAACACACCAGTTACCAGCAGTGCTCATGGTGAGACAATGTTTCAACAACTTCAAGTATCCATATACACTAGAAGAGCTTGTGTCAAAATGACTTCCCGGCTTTGCTATAGTAAATTATTTGGGGGAAAATGTTCAACACACTTTATTACAAAAATACATTGTCATGACAAAGTAATGTAAATATGAGAATTAAAATAATACTTACTGCTGGATTCAGTTGTCATTTAACCATTTCCATGATGGCACTAAGACGGCCCACATTAGACCAACATTATACACATATATATCTAGAAGGGAAAAGTCTCCCCTCAAGGCTTTGTACCAGAAAAGCGCTACTAGATTTTCAGGCTTATAATCTATCTTGTACAGAACCTCTAGTACATAATCTACATATACATAATACATATACATATACTGGATGTATTAGTGGATTTGCCCTTCTTATTTCAATCCTTCTTCTTGTTTCCGTAGGCTCTCCAGAAAAAGAGGCAGCTCAGACCAGCCTGTTCCCCTGGCCCACGCCCTGACAGACAGTCTGCTGCTGTGTGTTCTACAGGAGGCCCTGTTTGACCCCACTTTAGAACACATTCAGGCTCTTCTCTTTAGGCTGGAGGTGAGATCGCCACCTGAGGGAGATGGTGCCGCAATTTAGCAGTGGTGGAAAAAGCACTCACATTCTTTTACTTAAGTAAAAGTATCAATACTGCAATGGAGAAATACTCTGTTAAGTAAAAGTCCGGTATTAAAAAAAAATTACTTAGTAAAAGTACAAAATTATTGGTATCAAAATGTATTAAGTACCAACAGTGGAAAGTACTCATCATGCAGAATGTGCAATTTCATCAAGTTTTCAAATGCATAAATTGTATACAAATATTTTTTCAAATAGCAGATCTACAAGCTCACAATGCCTATTGTGAGCTTGTAGATCGGCTATTTTCAAATGTCTATAGGGTTGAAGTGGTTAATATATGTTTTGTAATAATGATCAAAATCTACAAAGTAATAACTAGTAATTAGAGTTTTCAAATAATTGTAGTGGAGTAAAAGTAAACAATATTTGCCTCTGAGATGTAGTGGAGTAGAAGTAAAAGTACAGAAAATTGGAAATACTCAAGTAAAGTAAAAATACCTCAAAATTGTACTTAAGTACAGTCAGTACTTGAGTAAATGTACTTAGTACTTTACACCACTGCAATTTAGTTTGTTTGTACATGTGCTGGAAATACATGAATATCGTTTAATTTCAGCGTATTTCTTTTATAGTAGTTACCTTTGTGTGGGTAATGGTGATAGAACTGCCTAACATGAGGTTAGCTAGCAAGAACAAGAAATCTCTATGAGGTTATGCTCCATAATGAACTGTCATGCAATCAGAATCATGACACAAATGAGAAGCAATGAAAAATATCTGTACAGTGTAAAGCTTTACGGTC
>NC_139945.1:32751420-32798920 GCF_963454915.1 Gymnoscopelus microlampas
GGAGAGAGACTTTGACATAGGTTTCATATACATTACATGCATCAGTGACTGAATTACTGAGATCTCCAAGAGGGACGCTTCAAATCTTGACCATTTGAATGTAATTGTAAATTACTGTTACTAATATTAAATCATTGTATCGATGTATGGCTATAAACAGCTAAGTTATTGAATTGGACTTTGTCCAAAACTTCGTGTGGTTTGTTTTGGGATGTGAAAACCATTTTTAACACATGGGGGCACTGTTGGTTATTACAAACTGGAATGGAATTTCTTGACAGCTTTTTCAAAGTTCATTCTTTCAATGACACTATTATGACATAGGGTTTTACATGATAGTATACCCTATATAGTTATTAGGATAAAGTAGAATAGTAGTAAATAACACTTTAATGCATTTAACATTTCTTTTATGCACAAAGTGAACTATTATCATGGAAGATTATCAGTAGATGGCCTTAATGCTTTTTAGAAAATCAAATGCTGATAAGTTTTTATCAAGGCAAAGGAACATGTTGCATTAAATTCTAATATTATAGTTAATACATTATATTGTTCTATTCCCATATGTAATGTACCTTTCAGATACATGTTTGTTTTCTCTCAGGGTCAATCCAAAATGTAAAGCATTCCAGATGTAGTTGTGTTTGTGTTTGAGAATTCCAGGTACATTCATACATATAGTAAACGATACAAGGCTAAAGCAATAGTTTGTTTTTCCTTTAATTACATATCTATTTACAGTAGTAAGTACATAAACTATCACAGTTGTTTCAAATCACTTATCCAAAAGTTTGTTTCATTCCTCACTTTGCTTGAGAAATGTTGGGGTCCAGGACCGGATGACGTAATTTTTAAAACATGACACATCCAACTTGAACACAAAAAAAGTCTCTTTACTTCAGTGCAGGATGCATGTCCTACACCAGAACTGAGACCGTCATCCTCTTCTTCTCCACCAACGCTGTTATTACATACTTTATTTAATTCTCAAACTTATCCACATGCAACTTTCGCCTGAATTAAACACTCTTTTCCTCCCTCCTCTGCCACGAAAGCGTAGCAGTGTCGCATGTCCAAGATCAGTGACTTTCGGCGAGAAAGCCAGTCAAGTGTCCAAAGTGTAAATTAGGCTCAACTGTCACATACTGTACGTTTGACACATCTAAATCAGCCTTGACGGGACAGTACTGCATATGCCTTGGATTTATAAAATTAACCCTTTATTTCGATGCACTGGATTGTAGTTGTTCACTTGATGAAGCAGACTGAGAAGAAAAGGAAGCTTTTTGGATCGTTGGTGTTTCACTGTTGCAATGACATATGATTCCCCATTCACACCACAGTGCTGAGCTAAGCTGAGCTTGATGCTGGGTTTGTCAAAACTGTTGGACACAAGAAGCCCAGTGTAGACTGAGTCAGCGTGAAACCTTCCCTTTATTCATAGTTCTTTGTGGCAATTTTACTCACCATACTAGATGCTTTGCAATGAGTTCAGCTCAGCTCAGCAATGTGTCTCAAAAACGTCTCCATAACCTCAAGGTCGACCCCAGACACCCAGGACTGCCAAATGTTTTTTCTGCCCTAACCTACTTCAATTAATGGTGCACTGCAGAAAAGTGCACCATTAAAACGGTTCAGTGTTTTGATTATATTGGAAAAAGGTAACATTTTGTCCTTCCTTAACCCTACCCATGCTACATTTATGAGCAAGGTTGAAGCAAACGGTACTAGGAAGGGACCAGACAGCCATGGCCGGGACTGACGCTGTGAGTCCAGGAGCTTTGTAGGTGGGAAAAGCATTGTGGCAGTTAGAGGGTGTAACCAGCAGGGGGAGCTTTGTCATCTTTATTGCTTTCCAGGGAGAAAGGTGGAATGCGCACGTCAAAGTGGGAGCCGTCTGTCCTCTCGATGCGGAACGTACCCCTGCAGAGATTACACATGTAATGAATAAATGAGTCGCTTGGCTGACATAAGTGCCACAATTCCATGAACATTTTTAAATGTGTGAATGAACAAACTCACCACATATGACCACTCGGGGCTTGCAGGGACACATGGCTGCTGTACTGAAAGGCAGGCTGCTCTTTGGACAACACTGGCTCCTGCAGTTAAGACACAATAATAAAGTGAGTTGTGTGCCGGCTCGTCACACACACTGCACTTTGAGGTTTCCCCTGGAATACTGAAACAGTGATTATACGAAATCCAGTAACTTTATGCAAAGCTGAATATGTGTGGACACCTGGATGATCTTGGACACAGTATGTATGCGCTAGCAGGTGTGTGTGTACTGTAGAAGTGCTTGCAGTTGTACTGACCCTGCCCACCACCCCTCGACCTCTGACCGTCTCCAGGGTTCCTGAGAGGCTGAAGATCCTCCAGTGTCTCTCCCTCAGTTGGACCACCTCATTGCCCATGTTCTCCAGACGTATACAATACCGCCACTGTGGAGGCAGACACAGATTTTGAACACATACTCTACTACTAGTTGTAAATTAGGCCTAGCTAAGGCGATATATTTATGAACAAAAATGGCATTCTCCACAGATAATCAGCTACTCACCCAGTATACATGGGAATTCTGGGCCTCCTATAAAAAATAAACAAGGATTTTAAATGAAAACAATACAGGTAAAAAGGAAACTTAAGTTATCATTAAAAGGTAGGGCAAGTGATATTATTTGGGTAAAAACTAAACGTTTTTTGTTAAAAGGTTAAAGCACTATATTCTGATAGTAATCATTGCTATAGAGTGTTTGTTCAGTAACAGGAGTCTCCCTGTCTCTCCAGCTCTTTAATAAACAGAAAATCCAGTTTCAGGTAGGTTGCATAGTTTCAGTCAATCAGGAATGTAGCGTCCTGCCTCTTTACCCTCATGCCCATGTAGAAGGGGATGACGGTGACTCGGATGTTCTCGGTCGTCTCTCTGTGCACGTCCGACAGCTCCAGCCAGGGGTGGTTCTTCTCCTGCCATGCTTTCAGAGTGTCTCTGGGCATGAATGGAGGAGCTATGATGACCACACACACAAAATGTGTTTCAACAATAGTGCTGGTACACAAATGACAAACTTTCAATTACACAAGTCATGCATGTGTTTGCATGCTCATTGTACTCCCCTGGAATTGTAAGTCATCAGGTTGAGGCCATAATTATATTTACTAAAAGTGTTTACAGCTTGTGTATTTCGATACCATTGCAAAATAGTTGGGAGCAGTTTTTATTACTTGGGTGTCTGTTCAAAACAGGTTCAATAGCTAATTTCTGTGAAAGTGCATACAAAAAAAAAAAAAAATTCAATCATGTGGATCTCGGCATCCACATGGGAATGGCAGTACTCCAATGTGGATCTTAGACTTCAAATGGCCAGCCTGTAGTGTGGCGTCAGTCGTCTAAGACTACAAATTTGGGTAACGTTTCCACCCAATCTGAGCCCTATAAATTTGGTGCGCATCATTCCAGCTGCTAGTGAGATTAGCTCCAGCAATTATAGCCCCCTGCAAAACCACGCCATAAAAAGTAGAAACTCATTGGGTGACACAGTCATGCTCTCAAGATAACAAAACCAGGTTTAGGGGTTTACATGACAATAAAGCCTAATTTACGCTCTGTCGCACGACAGTGTTGTGCACTGAATATAGCAGACATACAAACTCACAAACGCATTGCAAACGCATCGGCAACGCAATATGAGCTTGTAGGTCGGCTATGTTCGACACCGTGGTGGGCCGAAGTATGAATTGGTCTTAAGAATGAAAGTCAGTGGGCACGTAACCATACCCACTGACCTACCCACAATTGTGACTGTGCAGTGAAGTAAATGGACACACGTTTGAAGTGTGGAATGGATTTTGTGCAGCATTGAAGAGAAAAGGTTTACATTTGGCAGGGTTGAACACGAGGAAGCGTTCGAACAGCTCGTGCTGAATGGGGATCTGCTCTGTGGAGTTGTAGGGCAGGATATCTTCATGGCTCACATAGTCCAGACCTGGTGAGAACGAGATGCATTCGGAAACACAGTCAAGATCTTTGGTACAGTATACAGACTGAGCAACTCACAAGGACACCGCCACATGTACCTGATGAGCTGCACCAGCTCAGATGTTTTCAAGTTATTACAGAAGCTCTCACGCATCATTATACAACACCGCCATCAACCACACCAACACTGCAACACTGCTGAGCTCAACTGTACTGGAAAGTGCAGAAAAGTATCCATCCACAGCCGTCGTTTACATGTGAAAATATTTCAGGAAATAAATTAGCTTTTGTTCCCCCCATAATTTGGACAATCTGTTGATCTGTTCAATGATCGTATTCACACGGCGGTCATTCTGCTCTTACATCATACTCCTCTGTAAGGCAGGTTCTATGTAACAAAACAAAAAAAAACACTGAAACCCCAGCATTTGTATTCTGGGGAAACTGTCACAGAAAATGGCAGATCTACAAGCTCACAACGTGTCGCGCGGTGTGACCTTGTAGATTGGCCATTTTCAGCAAAGATATTTAATGTAGAGTGAAAACAGAAAGGTCACAAGAATAGAGCCCTGAGGGACTGTACCTACCTCTACTGTGAACGAGATCTACCCATCTTTAGTTGTGATTATTAGTACTTTTCGGAGGCAGAATTTCCCCTCTGGGATTTATTTAAAAAAAATATATATATATATTTATTTGAGGCTGGTCATACCTGGGATGGCATACAGAGCTCTGCTGTCATCATGATTGGCCAAAAACGTCACTGCTTCTGTCTGGGACCTCTGAGACTGTCAATCACAACAGAAACACACAGTAAAACAAGGGGTGTATGTGTCAAATTACAATCCATAACAGTAAGGGGACAGAAAGTGTTTGTGAGATCACGATTACTTATGACAGTCATTTGGCCATTTTTGTAAACAGATGTTTCATTGCACTTGAACATATTGTACTTTCTGTATAGCCTTTTTTTTCTCCTTACACATTTCCAGAGGTAAAAGAGAGAAAACTGTTTAAACAAGAAGAGGTGAATATAGATGTGGGAATGGGGATTTATAGTCACTTTCGTGTAAATGTAAAATAAACTACATTCAAATAACATAGTTATTTCCAATGATGGTAATCATTCATTCAACCACGTCAGAACCATTTCACAACCTGTTTTCAACTTGTGACTCACTGATTGAGATACGCTGCTCTGGAAAAGAAAAGGTGCATTTTAAATTGTTCTGAATAAATGAAATGACGCAGTAACTCACTATGTGAGGGCAGTCCCTAGTGTCGATGAGGACTTGGTAGTAGGTGTGCGTCTTCCCCTTTACCTCCTTGGAGCCGTGGGCCCCCGGGGGCTCTGGTTTGCTAGAGTACGTAAAGATAAAGACACAAAGATTGGAGTTAGACATATCAAACTCCCAGTCAAAAAACGTTTTTTTTCTTAGTTTAACCTTAAGGACTATATACTTTGTTGTATGACGAACTGCTCTGTTGTGAGCTTGAACATCTGCCATTTTCACTATTTTAAAAAAGAAAAGAAAATGAACTATTTTTTTAAATGGACATTTTAAATGAAAAAATAAAACTTTAAATGTTTTTAAAGCACAAGTAGTTACCTTACCATATTGGCAAGATATAGTTGCTCCGTAGATAAAAAAAATGATGATCCAACATATTCTTGTTGTTTCTTACAAGCATTTTTATCAATAAAAACTAAACTGCTAGACCAGATATGCAGAATGTATAATACAAGAAAACTTTGTTTGCGTTCATTTCTGTTCTAAAAGTCTGACTTTTTCACCTTGCAATGTAAGTAAATGGGGAGTAAATACAAAACCCAAACCTCTACCAAACTTAAATTGTGCTTTAAACGGTGGTGTCCTGAGATGACTAGATGGACCTACTAAGCTATGTGGATGAGTAATTAATGTTACATTCTATACAATAAAATCACTGAAAAATACAAGTAAGGAGCATACATTTGTGGGGGTGAACTGGCAACTCAGCCTTAAGAGTAGTCTATGTAAGAGATCTGTTTACCTCTCGGCCATTGGAGGGGTGACATCTCTGTCATAGAGCCGAGCATGCCAGGGGAACAAGACAATGCCTCTGTAGCCAAACACACTGTGCAGGAACAGCTGAGGAGAGAAAAACAACAACATGGAGAGAGGGAGGATAAGTCCATGTAATAATAATAATAATAATAATAAATCAGACTTATATAGCGCTTCTCTTAGTACCCAAAGTCGCATTACAAACCGGCTTAAAAGCTATTTTATTAGGAGCAAAAAAAGAAGAATGTTAAAAATGTAGGCTTAGTGTAAGATGATGTGTAAGATAACAGTAAGACCTGGCTTGGTACAGTAGATTGTGGTTGTAGTCAATGGGCTAAACATACTTTTACTGCTGACCATTTTCCAAAGAATAACGTGGTTTGTAAGAATTTTGAGAAGGAGGTAGAGAGACTGAGATAAAGACAGACAGAAATGTATGTGGATCGTCAAAAAGACTAAAAATAAGGTAAAACCGCTGGCAGTGGCGGATTAATTAATTAATACCTGGCAATGCATGTGTTAACAGCTATGCAGGTCTATGTTTATGTACAATTGTACGCTATATGGCCCAAAGCTGTGAATAGACAATGACATGTATTGACACTGGTATGATCCTTTGATGATATACAGTAAATATAAGGGATGACAACCTAGTCTACAATAAGATCACACTTAGTAATACACCTTTTGTGAAATGCACTACATAAACAAATAATCATGTATAATATATATATTTATACACTACGATATAGAGAGTGTGCCACACGTGTGTGTGTGTGTGTGTGTGTGTGTGTGTGTGTGTGTGTGTGTGTGTGTGTGTGTGTGTGTGTGTGTGTGTGTGTGTGTGTGTGTGTGTGTGTGTGTGTGTGTGTGTGTGTGTGCTTTCATTCTCTTACCTGTCCTGTTTCGTATTTGCCATGCTGCTTCACTGCCTCAAACACTCCAACTGTCTCCAAAACTTTTGTCTCAGGCCTGTTCCTGCCAGAAACCGGCAACACCATTACAAACAGACAGCTGTGTGTGTGTGTGTGTGTGTGTGTGTGTGTGTGTGTGTGTGTGTGTGTGTGTGTGTGTGTGTGTGTGTGTGTGTGTGTGTGTGTGTGTGTGTGTGTGTGTGTGTGTGTGTGTGTGTGTGTGTGTGTGTGTGTAAAAACAAATCAAATGAACTGTTATGGAAAAAACAATATAGGGCAAACCACAAACATATTCGATTACTTTAGTATGAGTTAACAACAATGGTCTTAGTCCCTCAAGAACATTATAATGGAAATCACACAGCAGCTCACTGTGCATACTTTTAAATCATGTTGACATAAGTCATCTCCATAAAGAAAGAAAATCCCCTTGACTCCGGTCGTAATCGCAATCCAAGCGATAGGCTGTCTGACAAGATTGAAGAAAACACCTCAATGTGTCAGAGGTCAACAAACAGAAAATACCATTCATTCACTAATCTCTATCCCTTCCATCTCCTCCATGGATCACACCCAGCCACACAAACACCACCAATATCAACAAGACACAGACAACAACAGCTGGCAGACTTCTAATGCCAGTACATCACATGAATACCTCTCCGCTCTCCTCTGAGCTAATCTGTACAACAGAGATGAGACTAGTGTGGTGTGGGTGGGGGGTTGGCGAGGGTAGCAAAATGGACAGGAGGGATTTATTAATACAGAGTAAATTTGTTTCAGATTATTTTTCATATCATTCAGTGCATGGCCCCCAGAAGATTAAGCAGTGGACAGCTGACCAGACACCAGTGAGGTGCCCATTACTGCTGCTTGGTGGTAGGTCCGTGTATTGGGTTAGAAATAGAAACAAATGACGTTGAAAACAAGGTCTTACATACATAGGCTATATTTTCTTGGCATTTCTCTCTCCATAAGCCCAGCTTAGATACAAGTTACCCAATACCCACAGGATTGATAATAATAATAGCTTGAATTTATATAGAGCCTTTCATAAACCCAAGGACGCTTTACATCAAAAAACAATGAACAACCAACAGACAAACGAACAAACAAAACAAAAAATAATAATAGTATTTTGTGTGGCTTAAATTCTGAGATTTTTATTAGAGCTGGTGACTTTACCAGTTCCAACTTCAAAAAGTCTCGTATAGTATATGAACAACCATTTGTATAGGGTATTTCTGGTCGTTTTCACCCCGCAGAGGGGTCACTTCTCTCACCAGGAATACTTGACCTCAGAGTCAAACTCTATTTGTGCCTGGCTTTAACCCCTTCTCAGCACCTTTTCAGACGGTCCTCTCTTTTGTTCTCTCTTTCTCCTACAATCTGAACAAAATCAACAAACTAGAAAGATATCACATGTAAATATAGCTCTACCAATTGCAAAGGCTGGCACATGCCACGGCCAACAGCAACCAGTGGCCAAAAGCAAGCCTCGCCAACAAATCGAGGCACCTATTTTTCCATATAGTGTAGCTTACAGTAGGTGGCCAGTGGGGGCGAATTACAGAGAGCTCAGGCAGCTACTACGAAATCCTTCAATTCTCATTTGAGAAATGTATTAAATCAACCATAATCCAGTGTGCTGTTTAGACTTGATTTTGTCTGTTTATGTTCTTCTGTGCAGCACATGGGATTTCGCTGTTGTGAAGACGTCATTAGGACAATGAAAGGTGGCAACAGATACCACAAGGCAAGTGATGATTAATAGTTACATAAATTAAAGTCACAGCAACAAGCTGGTGCTGAATTTCTACTTTTTATTCTCTAGCCATGGAGGCACGCACACACCTCACTGTCACACCACACTGATACAAATGTGTTTATTCCCTCAACCCATCAGGAGAAGGCAGGTAATTAGACCCAGTGCTTGGGCCATTGCATAGTCAATCTCTTCCTTTCCACTGAACTCTCCCGTCACTGATGCCAGTTCTGTGCCCTTGGCAGGGACAGTAGGCCAAAGGCTGGTTATGCGAATCAGCCATCTACTACACACAATGAGGAACCGCCACCCAGCAAAAAGTACAAACTCAACCAGAGAGACTAGTCTGTACATGTAATAACTTTGCCTTTTCAAAGTCACGGGCAGAGAGCTTTTTGTCAACTAAAACTGTAGTCTACCATGCACCATGACCATGGCTGCTGAATAATTCTAGAGTTCATGTGTTTGCCATACATATCTTAACAGCACTGTGCAACCAACCGACTATCCAGGTTACTAATGATAGTGCTCAATCTATGAGCTGATTCCATGTTTCAGCACTGGTCAGGCAAAAACCAAAACTGCTATATTGTTATAGTGCAGTGCACCCACTGTGGTGAGTAATAATGTTTCATGTTAGATGGTGCCCCACAAGCAATGGTATGGACAATGTGGTCTCTCAAAGTACAACCACCTACATAAGTAACTAAGTACATTTACTCAAGTACTACACTTATGTACAACTTTGAGGTACTTTTACTTTACGAGTATTTCCAATCAGTTTTACTTCTACTCCACTACATCTCAGACGCAAATATTGTACTTTCACTGCACTACAATTATTTGAAAACTTTAGTTACTTTGCTTTTATATTATAAAACTACTTTAGCCCTATTTTATACCTAGGCTATTTGAAAATAGCCGATCTACATGCTTACAACGCATAATTTCAAACATTTTAGTACTTTTACTTTTAATTTTGATGCCTTTTGTACTTTCACTCAACTAACATTTTGAACACAGGCCTTTTACTTGTAAGAGTATTTTAATATTGTGGTATTACTACTTTTACATAAGTAAAATATCTGAGTACACACCAAACCCATGGCATGCACAGTGTGTGGGTGCTCTTTCCCCAGTGTTACCGGGTTTTGTTTTGTTAATAAGTATATATATATATATATATATATATATATATATATATATATATATATATATATATATATATATATATATATATATATATACACACACACACACATATGAGATAAGACTTAATGAATAGTTGATAGCTAAAGGTTATCACCCATCTGTTCCATTCAAGTTGTAAGCATTTCACCCCATGCCTGGGGTAATATTACGTCAGGCAGGTAATTGTTGAGCAACAGCATTACTATTCCATGCTAACCATGTATGTTTGCTGGGTGAACAGAAGGGAAACAATTCAGCTGAATACAGTATGATAGTGATATTGGAATATTTCCTGTTAGTGGTTTGCAAGCTGTCAGAGCCTTCAATGTATCGCTGAATAACGGAGTGTGGAAAGCATGCCATCTTGAAGTCAAGGCAGACAACACAGCACAAGCTAGCTACAAATAGCTAAAGTCGTTAGCATCTGTTACACTGGAATTGGTGACCTGTCGAATACTGTGGCCCAAGAGGTCGCTGTGGAATGTATGCCTCTTTGCACTGAATGTCGACCTTTTCTCAGCAAGCACTAATCTTATCACCATTTAATCCCATACAACAGTGCAATTTAAGGATTATCTCAACATATTTCTCATTTGTATCGCTTTCACATAGAAAATGTATTTATTTGTATTTTGTGCCAAACTATTCAACAACGTGGACATATATGTATAGAAGTATATTATATAAAATATAAATGTTATAATATTATATCTCATATCATGTTCCCACTGTGAGAACTTAATTTGGAAAACGCTTTTCTTTTTTAATACGCTTTTATTTGTATTCCAATTGTGTATTGTTGTTTTTATTTGTTTGTTTTAATGTTTTTAAACATGAAACTTTAAATTGTTTTCTGTGGTCTCTAATCTTGAGGTCTACATGATGTTTTAAATGTGCTATACAAATAGGGTGACTTGACACTGCCTTCTTGACCAGGGCCCACTTGGAAAAGAGATGGAAATCTCAGTGTGGTTTTAAATAAATATGGTTAAATAAAGGATAAATAAAATAAAATATCATACAAAGAAAGAACAGTATTAGCAAGGAGCCCAGCCACCCGAACCATAGACTTTTTCAGCTGGCAAGCTGTAGGGCAGCCTCAAGGCCCTGACCAGCAGCCTCCGGGACAATTATTTCCAAGAGGCAACCTAACGACTTGTGTGACTGTGTTTGCATTGTACTGCAACCTCTAAAGCAGGGGTTCTCAACCTGTGGGTCGGGACCCCCAGGTCCCCAGATGATTGTGTGGGGGTCCCCAGATGACAGTGAGTGAAGTGACAATTTAAGGCCTTTTTATTACCTCAAAAAGAAAAGAAAAAGACCATTACTCTGCATCAAAAGTAATCAAGAAACTATACTATAAATATTGGTCAAACATTGGCCAAATTGTCAAATAATATAAGAAAGAGGCAATAATTGTGAAAATAGCCGATCTACTATCTGCTATTTTCAAAAATACATATACGTGTAATCGAGTCAAACTAAATTGAATGCCTCAACTCCTACATTCCAAGTGCTTGTCAGGGTGGGGGGTCCCCAGTTTAAATATGATTATTTTGGGGGGGTCGCGGCCTGAAAAGGTTGAGAACCACTGCTCTAATAGTCGCGATTCCTTTCATAGACAGCCCTCTTCATGAGAAACAAAACTCCTATCTGGTTGTATTAGGTAGCGTTCGGAAATATAGCAATGAGCGCAGTCAGCGCACTGGCCAATACAAACTAAAAGGCGAGTGCGCTCCGGTGCGCAATTTCCGAACTCATGTATTTGCACATTTACAGACAGCTTGGTTTATCCCCTTTGTATCTGCAAGCCCTTGGTTTGACAATAATCCACTGTTGTGTTCCACAATCCAATGTTATGATGAGCACATCTCTGTCAAACTGTGTAATACATTGAACATTTTCAAAGTGGGGTTCGTTTGCTGTTTTACGCCCGTTTTTCGTCTCCGTTTAGACTGTTTTCCGCTTGCCTGGATGGCGATAATAAGCACACACTCAGGTAATGCAGGTGTAAAACAGCAAAAGAAGTTTATTGGCAGAAAGTTTTGTGCAACCAAAGGCTTGCAGAGGACGGAGCAAGCTGGTTGTAAAGGTGCAATATTAGTGAGTTTATCACACCATTAAATATAATAATCAGATGTCTATATGGAAGGAATTGTAACTGCAACCTAAGAGGTTGCAATACAATGCAAACACCTGTCACCTTCGGCTAATTTTCAACAGGCACCCAGTCTCATGATCTGCCTGCTAGTGCCACACACACACACACACACACACACACACACACACACACACACACACACAGTAAATGGGCAAACAACCTCACACATATGCACATTTATTGAGACAGGCAAGACACACACACCTCACAAAACATATGATCCCATTCCCACTTTATATTTATAACTGTACACAAAATAAATATTGTGTCACACACACACACACACACACACACACACACACACACACACACACACAAGGGGGCAGGCAGGGGGCATGCACCTCAAACTGTGAGCTGTTATATAGTTATTTTTTATATATTACAATGTATCGCTACCCGTTTTGACTTTTGTCTTTTTACAATTGTGAGGTAACCTGACGCTGCCAGATCCAAAAAGCTCTGGCAGAGTCAGGTTAATTGTGAGGAGCCATAGACCCTAATGTTAGGCAACTCTCCTGTGGTTGGGATGAAAACATCTGCAACCACGAACAATAATAGAGCATTGTTTCCCAAACAGTGGGTCGGGACCCATTTTAATGGTTCACAAGTAAATAAATATCCCTTTATTTTTGTTTCCTACATTTAATTTAATTATCATTTCAAAACAAAGCAAATTTTGTCATGAATTAGAAACAAATTCAATGATTTTTCAAAAGAATTTCATAAATATTTATGTTTTAATAAACAAAAAGAGAAGAAATTCAATGAATTTGAAAACAAATGTTTTAAAATTCAAAAGGTGGTGAAAATAGCCGATCTACAAGCTCGCGACGCGTTGTGAGCTTGCAGATCTGCAATTTTTTGGGGGGTCCCGGGCAAACATCTGATTTATCTTGGGTCTTGAGCTAAAAAGTTTGGGGGAACCATTGCTATAGAGTCGCGGAATTCTACAAGCAACCAATTTCGGCGTATCCTACCCGATCTGGTTAGCAGCGCTATCTATCACAGTCAGGAGGACACTGACTCTTACCGTGACGACATGAACCTGGTCTGTTGGATGGTGCTGGACAGACATGCTTGTATTCGCGGTCTGCACACCTCAAAGGCACAGCTGCTGTCAACGATACTGAATATTCTCTGTGTGTGTTTCTTGTTGTATCTACTGACAGTGGTCAGCAACCCTCTGCGTAACGCGCAGGCAGCCATCTTTGCTCTCACCTACGTCCCATGCGCGCGCACACCACGTGATACAGTAAAACCGGGCGAGCGTCGTTTTTAAAGCCACCTTTTTTTTAAAGCCACCTTCAGTGATCTCAACGTGAGGTGGAAACTAAAGACCATAGAGTTTGGAAAGACTGGTGATGCGAGGTTAATCTTAACGTAGCAGTGGTGGAAAAAGTACTCGGATCACATGTTTAAGTATGATATATTAGTATCAATACTGCAATGTAAAAATACTCTGTTACAAGTAAAAGTCAAAATGTACTTGAGTAAAAGTACAAAAGTATTCGTGTCAAAATGTACTTATAATGACTACTTATAACTAAAGTTTTCAAATAATTGTATTGGAGTAAATAAAGTACAATATTTGCCTCTGAGATGAAGTGGAGTAGAAGTAAAAGTACTGAAAATTGGAAGTACTCCAGTAAAGTAAAAAAAATACCTCAAAATTGTAAAGGCACACGATTTAATTCTCGAATAGTTGATTGACTCGAGGAGCTCTTGAAACGTATATTATTTAAATTGTTAATTGTATATTTGTCTTGTTTTGTTGCTGAGAACGGATAGGCTATGTTTAGTAATTGGTAATGTTTGTAAAAACTAGCCTAAACCCGACCTAAATGACTATTTACAATGGATTAGGAAAGAAATGAAGACATTAAAGCTAATACTTTCTATCAAGAGATTAAACCCAAGAACATGATATTCTAAATGGTTTAAAATGACTGGCACTGATTGTGTCTTTAAGTCACCTTTGGGAAACTGGAAATTGTGTTGCTTTAATTAATGATTTCAGTCACTAAAATATAAAAAATAATGAACATGAAATTGTGAAGTGAATATTTTAGACAGGAAGGAGCATAATACGGGCTAGCTATACGTCATCATGTCACAAGCATCGTTGCCATGTCGACTTATTATAAGCGACTTTGGGCTTGTTATTCTCCAAAGTTGCTTGTATATTTTGTTGCGGGTTGTGTTTTTTGGGGCTTGTTTCTAAAGTGTAGTTGTTTGGGCTTGTTTCCTATTGTTGTTTAAAAACCAGTGGCTCTCAAACATTTTCGCGTTAAGGAAACCCAAATTATTATGTATTTGTCTGCGGACCCCCGTCTGAAAATATTTCATGCCAGGGACACCCCATACCACATTTGTGTTGTTGAAATGTTTAAAAAATATCCCAATTTTTTAAAGATTTATTTCAAGATATTTTGGATTTTGGGCTCGTTTTGCTAAACCCCCCGATGCTTATTTCTCTCTCAAAACATGGCAACACTGATCACAAGGTAAACAACATGGCTGCGCCCGTCTTCTGCTGTCTCTGTTGACACCTATTGGGTGAAAATTAGAGGATTAAATATAAATTGTTGATATAGGAAAAACCTGATGCCCGATTTCTAAATAGAAACACGTCTCGCTGGTTAACGTTACAAATAGGGAAGCAGTTCCACTTCCCCTCTACAGCTGCAGCTCATCAACAGAGATGGCTTCTAGTTTTGTGGTTGGGGATACATTCAGAGAGAAGGTGGTGGAGCTCCTGGAGAAGAACCTCTCCTCGGTTCCACAGGGATTACTAGAAGAACTGGAGCAGGTCCTTGAAAGACAAGAACCAACAACACTATCCTTTGGAGTGGCAAGAAAACTCAAGAAGTACCTTCAGGATAATGGTGATCAGATTAGTTTACTTGGTAGCCCTGAAATATTACTGTCATATCTTGACATGACATGACATATACATTACATATTTGCGTAAAAGGATAAAACACAAAAAAAAGCAAATGTGTGTGTAAACCAAGTGTGACGAGTGCCATTAGTTTTAGTTTTAGTTTGGGGGGGGGGGGGGGGGGGGCATAGCAGAGACATAGGCTACAGAATAATGCAATTGGTAATAAATACATTCATACAATTTCAACATACTAGACAAGTAAAATAGCAAACAGCAACATGAGTACTGTACTACTTTTTTTGCCTATGGGTTCCCACAGATTGCAACTGCACTAACTAACATACCTCGTTTTCATTGCGTTGAACTCATGAAAAGTGCAAGGGAATTGTCCTTTTTTAAAATTTAAGTATTGCCCATTTGTTTTTCTCAAAGTTTACAAACAATCAGAATCACAATACTGTTTTGTCATGTTTAATTATATTACTAAATTACTACTTATGAATATGATTATGACTGTTTTACTTGTAGGTCATCCCTTCTATCTGCATGAACTGTTAGAGGACAGCTCACTGCATCTGCCTGAAGTATTGAAGCCACCCAGAGTAAGTGGATTGATGCACGGAGGCATTCATCATCATATATATTATTATTGTTCTCTATTCAGTTTTTGATATTTGCCTTTAAAATTCCTAATCTGGTAGTCTGAGGGAGAGAGAACTACAGTATCTCTACTCTCCAGGCCCAGAGATGGGAACGGCCTTAACTGACATTGTGCTTGTTCTGTGTCATCTCAGAACCCTGAGCTGGTGGCACGCCTGGAGAGGATCAAAGTCAAACTAGCCAATGAGGAATACAACAGGATTACACGAAATGTCAACACTCAGGTGAATTTTCAGTGCTATAATCATACATTTTATAATGGTTGAAATGTAGGCCTATATCTTAAATCGTACTTGATTTATATTACTGATGGACATCATGTAATGTAAAATTTAGTCTGGACCTGAGACAAGGGGCGACACCAACATCTGTCATATAACAGAGAGTAAAAGATTGGAGATTGATTGTATAGCATATAGTGTGGTTTTGTGAAGTGTGTCAACCCTGATGTAGCCTTGAAAGCTAAAGCTCGGTTGCAAACTGAGATTTACCTCATTGTATCTTGTATGTATCTCGCTTTTCTCTCCAGGAAATAAGTCGTGGTGGAACACTGGCAGATTTTGGGATGCAAAGTTAGTATTTATGAGACTAAAAGCAATATACATTATACATACTTAATGTCCAAAATAGTCATAATGATTTCCCTTACTGTAGGTTAGCACATTAACTTTAGTGTCTGCTTTTTATCCGTCTCTGCAGTGAGATCTGCAAAAGCCGCTGTGGTGACTGTATTCAACTTCCTAGTGACAGTTGCTGCTACTTTTGCTTGTTCCTACATGGGAAGCCAGTACCTCTTCACGGAGATTGCACCGGTAGGAAAATACAAAGAATCTGAATATTTATTCAAATATGCATTAAGCCAGGGGTGAGCAACCACGTCTTAAAGATCTACTGGGGGATCTTGATGGGCTATTTGGTTGACATGGTGGTCCACCCCTGTTGTACAGCACAAGTTATCTAAAAATAACTTGTGCAAAAGTGAGCTTAATAATAAGCCAATAAAGCCATATTCCAACCTAATGTTTCATGTAACTAACTAAGTAATTAATTGTCTAAGTAACACTTACAAAGTTACCATACTGGAATGCATGTAAATGTTAATTAACTTTGTTCTTCCCTTTGTGTTGCAGAGGGTCATATCTGCTGTGATTGCTGCGTCAGTAGTGGGCCTGGCTGAGCTTTATGTTCTTGTGCGGACCATGGAGGGAGAACTAGGAGAACCCTAGTGGTAGCCATGGAGATGGAACTAGTGAACCTCAGCAACCATTGTAACGGGGAACCTAGCAGACAGATCTGGAACCCTTGCATCCATGGAAGCATTCTCTGTTATGATGAGCAACACGGTACACATTCCATTTCACCTGAAGATGATTATTTTTGAACTGTAAATGATAGAACTTTTCAGGGTCAGATTCAATTTACTACAGCCTAACCTATTTAGGCTACTATACTTATCTTTATGGACTATATTCACTCATGCCATGGTGTGATCCTGTGACTGAGTTCTTCTGTGAAATGAATGTTTTTCTACATTTTTGTTTTTGCTAAATGCAACCGCTTGATTGGCGATAATGTTCTTTTCTCCTGACAGCATGTTAAATGATAATGATGTTCTGTTATTTATTTACAGTTACTTTGTTTTATTATGTACGTATGTTTTTCCTAGTTTTGTCTTACTTCCCTTCATCTTTGGTAACATCTATATTGTTCTGTATGACTGTTGTTAAATGTCTGTTGATTTCCTCCATGCTGTCATGATATGTGGAACTGTAAGGGTTACTCCAATAAAATGAGCACTAACAAAAGTGCAGTGCACTGTATGTCCACTCTAATCCAGTTACAGTAAATGATTAAGCTATACCTCTGCCCAGCTTCCTTCCCTCAATTTGGTCTTAAGTCCAATCATTTTCATTGTTGTAGTGTGTACAGTGTTCTACTTCTTCCTTCTCTACCTTGCCTTTTCACAAGATGGCACCGAACTGGTCAGCCACCCCAAATAGGGAGATCCCCACGGCTCCAGACTGGCCTTCAACTACTGACTGCACAGGGAATCCACGCCATTGATTAGACCCTGTCTTGTTTTTAGAGCATGCTGCCTAGGGCAAGGGTTCCCAAACTTTTCAGGCCACGACCCCCCAAAATATAATCATATTAGTTTGGGAACTACTGACCAAGGGGGTGGCTTAGTGGCCTTGTGGTTAGAGTGTGCGCCCTGAGACAGGGAGGTTACCATTCAATCCCTGGCCGAGTCATATTTTTCACATTTTGTGAATTCATAGTAATATTAAACTTTTTAAACTTAAATTTTATAGTGGAAGTCAATGGAGAGGCAAATATGGAGCATTGGACATATGACGTCGCAGCGAGCCCACACTTTTCAGGAATAGTGCTTTTAAAAATTGGTTACTGATGCATTCACTCTTAAATTTGACCATAGATGAGATGTGTACGTTAACCCCGCCCCATTGTATCCTGGTTATTTTATTTTTGTATCTACTTTCGTTTTGTCTGTGTTCAATTTTGTTTTGTTTTGTTTTTTGTTTTAGTTTTTCTGTTGTCCTTGGTACATTTTCAGTCCTGCCTGTGTCTTGTCATGTCCCATAAAAGCAAGAAAAGAATCATGGTGATATGTTAATACCGATAACCAACCTTCATTTCTCTGTACGACCTGTTTCACCGATAAAAGATATATACAAAAATAAATAGATGTGATGTTACATAAAAATAAATTCCTTACATGACGTTAGTTTCAAATAAAAAAAATCAGAACCTTTGCTTGGCCTCTACTAAATAACATGACAGATGTGTCATTGCTACAGATGCAATGTTAGTGACTCCTATTATTACTGCTATCGTGGAGCTATCTCCTGTAATCTATTTCCACCTGACAGATGTAGTAGTAATACTTTTCTTGGTCTGACTTGATCTGTTTTGATTGGAATTAGAGGGCCACGTGGGTTTTACCGCCAATGCGTCAAAACAACCAATTACTGTTCAGCGAGGACAGCTGTGATAGAGGAATATCCTGTTAACATGAATATCACTAATCTATAACATAGTAGAATGTCTGCTTTGTGTTTGTGGCCTCATATTTTAGTATCTCATCTCACTCCTCATCTGAAAATAAGGAGAGGTCCTCTCATATCGGTCGAAAGATTAAAATTTGAAACTAAATCAGAAATGCGCCCAAAAAAGTATCTCCCCAAGATGTGAGATCAGGATGAGACCAGGATTAAAGGTTTACTGGAAGATTATTTTTTTATTAAAGATTATTATGATATTCAGAGATGCTTGTCCAGCAGTGGGTGAGTGAGTCCTACTGTCTGTCATATCTGTCTCTGTTATTCCTCCCTTGTAATACTTAACAGAACATAAATCCAAGCACAATTACAGATCCTCTAAGCTGATAGACACCAAGCTCCAGCTTTAATTTAGGTATTATTCTATTTTATTCCCATGAATCTGTCCATAACCCCATCATAATACTTTTGGAGAGAGATATATATCTATGGGGGGGGGGGGGGGATAAATCAGAAAATAATTCCTGTCATGGTATCTCAGCAAAGGGAATGATTTTAATCTGGATGTTTTGAAAGATAATGCATCATACTGTACATGCCACGGCTCAAATCCAAGCCGTAAAACAGGAGCAGAATCCATGTCAGAGGCCTGATACCACTATATGAACATGTTCTGTTATGCATATACTGTACACAGCTGAGCTCCCTATAGTCTATTGGCTCTTATGGGAAATTAATTTTCTGTAACAGCTTAAAGAGCAAAATGGGATGATGGAATACACACAAATACTGTATATATTGAACAATAATAACTGCAATCACCACAAACTGTAGCACTTGGCAGTTTTTTATAAAAAAAAAACAAATCACTAATACTGTAATAACCAACATGTAAAAACAAGAACACATTGTTGACAATAACATGATAACAGATAGTAACAGTTTAAGAGAAACACTGACAACACCCGTTGGACTGTTAGGAAAGTACTGTATAGTGTTCTTTGGCTTAGAGATGGACATCGTTGTAAAACGAGATAAGGGGTGAAACAGTAACAGACAATTGTCCCTGTAATTGTATTATCGCCGGGCCATCAACTCACACAAGACATATTTTAACATAGTGTATTACACATTCTCCAGTCCACAGGCTCATCTTTGCTAAGAAATGTTGTTTACTAAAAGTCCACAGCTCCTTCAGAATTCAATGGACATGCAGTCAAAGACTTGTTCCTTTGAATCACAGGAAGTTAGTGGCAATAGCAGCATTGTAGATGAGGTCTGAGATGTAACCCATGGACGTCTGCGGTCCCACCTGAGGGTGGTGGTGGTGATGGTGATGTCCCTGTCCCTGGGTCACGTCCCAGTACACCTGTTGCGGGTGGGAGGGGACCACCTGATCTACAGAGCAGTGACCTCCACCACCAGGGCTGCCTCTGTACCTGGCCTGGTGGGCTCCACCTGGGCTCAGACCTTGGGGCTTCAACTTCTTGAAGTTCTGGTGAAAGCTGACATCCCGAGACAAGCGCGAGGATGCAGAAGGAACTGGCTGGGAAAAGGAAGAAGGGAGGGAGCCGGGAAGAGGTCCTAGGTGCGGCCGCACCTGCCGTTCCTCCTCCCAGAGAACAGTCTCAGAGAGACTCGGGGAGATGGGCTGGTGATGGAAAGAGGATGATGTAGATGATGAAACGGGGTTGCTATAGAATCGGATCCAGTCGGAGTATATTTGCTGCCCTTCTTCCCGGGAGTGGTTCCGTTCTGGCCTGAACATCTCTCCAATGGCGGAGGAGTGGGCAGGTCCAGGAGAGGCAAACCGGGTCCTGGACAGGAAGGGATCCACAGCTCCTCTCCCACCCAACACTGACTTGGCTGACTTGGAAAGTCTGACAGTCTTGGTACTTCTGGCTCTTCTGTTCTGGAACCACACCTGTGGGGAAACACAAGTGTTGTCATTGAGTTAGCCCAACATAGCCTCAGTTTCTGATCATGCTGTTAACTGAGCAGAGAGTAACTGACCAGGTAAATGTTTGAGAAGCATAAATATTGGATGAACTGGTGTATAAGGATTAAAGTGACATCTGAGCAGTGTTACTGTAATGAGGTCTGCGTCAAGTTACTCTAGTGACAGTTTCGCTTGTCCCTGGTTGACTTTTCTTTGGGTAACATTCTGTATCACCTTTGCACTTGCTGTGGTATTTTGTATACGCTACTGGTGAAAGGTTATATATTCTTCCTTCGCTCTCTAGATGAGAATGTAATCTCTGTGTAACAAACATAAACATCTTTTTTTTAAATCTTCATTAGCTATAGTTGTCCCCACTCCCCAGTCTATTTGATAAACATCACATGAGACAAAATTATATTATTATTATGAAAATACTTCTGATCTAATGATCTAATGATCTAATTATTTATCCTTTATCAGTATCGGATATACAGCATGCCATTTGAAAATAGCCGATCTACAAGCTCACAATGCGTCGCGATGCGACACATTGTGAGCTTGTAGATCTACTATTTTCAAAATGTTTTTATGTGAAACATTCTGCATAATAAGTACTTTCTACTTTTGGTACTTTAAGTACATTTTGATACTTTAGTACTTTTACTCAAGTAAATTTTAATTATAAATTTAAAAAGTGACAATTCAATGAGCAGACCAACCTGGATCTTGCTCTCAGGTAGGTGTGTGTGAGCAGCCAGTCTCTCTCTCAGAGTTATGTCAGGATAAGGGGTCACAGCAAAAGCTTGCTCCAACTCGGACAGCTGTGCTCGGCTGAAGATGGTCCGCTTGCGTTTCCTCTGGCCTTCCATGTACCCAGCCTCAGGAGACAAGTGCGTCGTTTCACTCTTGACATCTGCAATCACAGTGGTGAAAAAATAACTCAAATGTTTTTGTCAATTTGGCAAGCCGTGCCCTATATAGACACTAAGGACTCTACAGTGTAAAACTGGACATTACGGCTGCCCCGTGACTGTTTTACTAAAGTAAAAGTATCAATACTGCAATAATGCAGAAATACTGTTACAAGTAAAAGTCTGGTATGAAAAAGTTTGTCTTAAAAGTAGTTTGGCATCCAAATGTACCAAAAGTAAAAGTAAAAGCAAAAGCACTCAAAGCACTCAGATCTACAAGCTCACAAGTGAGCTTGTAGATCGTCTATTTTCAAATAGCCGAAGTATATAGGGATAAAGTGGTTAATGCATGTTTAGTAATAATAAAAAAATCTGTATTTTCATAATCGTAGTGGAGTAAAAAGTACAATATTTGCCTCTGAGATGTAGTGCAGTAGAAATAAATGACTGAAATTTTTAAATAATCCAGTAGAGTAAAAATTCCTCAAATATGTACTTAAGTACAGCACTTAAGTACAGTGCATGTACTTAGTTACTTTCCACCACTGTCTGCAATCACGACATTTGCACCATGAATGGTAAAGGTTTACATCGATTTATTAAATTAACTTCAATCGAAAACCATAACATTTTCAAGCAGATGGGGAATTGGGTAAAATATTAAGAATAAGCATGATTATATTGTGAACAGCAAAGAACATGGAACATAAAAAATCACACACACACACAATCACACAAAAAAAGTTGGATCAAAGTTATATCATTATATATAATTTTGTTTATCATCATGCTTATACTAGGCCTACTATAAATGCATATTCTATTTAATAATTAGGGCATATAGGCTATCTATTCAGCTTTTAGCCATTCATTAATCTAGTTTGGGCCATAATAATAGCTATAGGCTAAATAAACAATCAAAAAAGTTTAATCTGTTAAAAATAATACATAAAATCAAATATTCCAACATACCTGTACAGTTATTCTGGTCTCCAAAGAGCGCATTAAAATCCATGGCTGTATGCTCGTTCTGCTTGTTCAAAGTGAAGTCAGTGTCCATGAAGAGGGTCATTTAGGTATAATTCCATGAAAGCAATGATGCTTAAGAAAGCTGTTTTGCTGTGTTGAGGCCAGGGATCATGCATGTTAAATGATGCGCTCAGATCAACTTCTTATACACGCATAGAACAACACTCACCTCAGTGACCCCACCCACCCACTGCCCAGTGACCCCACCCACCCAGTGCCAGTGACCCCACCCACCCAGTGCCAGTGACCCCACCCACCGTACCCAAGCACCGCTTGCATGAGGTTCAAGTTGGCAACACTGGTCCACTTAATATATCTTTTTCTGTAAAGTTGCTTGTAAATATTGGTAGTTGCGGGTTGCGTTTTTTTGGGCGTGTTTCTAAAGCGTAGTTACTTATTTTGGGCTTGTTTCCTAATGTTGTTTAAACCAGTGGTCAAGTTAAACACAATGAGCTGTTGTTGGGTTCCTGAAGAGACAGTCAGTGACCTTCTGCTGTTCAGAGCACAATGCAGGTCTGACTTCAAGGTGAAAAGTGACAGCTGACGGTGGGATTAGTTATGTTATGCCACATAATTTGACATTTAATCCAAGGCAACTTTATTGATTGAAAACTATTGATAAAATAGACCTAGAGTATCAGCATTATTTCACAGTTTACCCAGATACAACATAACATTGAATTAAATTAAATGAGTACAGAAAATGTCTGCACTCATTTATGATGGTGGTGGTGGTGGGATGCAGGGGCCCTTTTCCCTAGACATTTTATGTGACTTTATTTCCCGATGGCCAGGGACCAAAATGGACCAGCACAAAAAAGTGTAGTGTAGTGTTATTTTAAAGTATATCTCTGAAAAAGAGGAAAAGACAAACAGACAAACACACTGCACACACTGTGTGCACGAGTGTGCACACGCGCACGCGCACACACACACACACACACACACACACACACACACACACACACACACACACACACACACACACACACACACACACACACACACACACACACACTCACACACACCCCGATATCAATATCTCTGCCTGCCTTATTATTATTAGCATCATTACTACTTTAATTGTTATTGGTGTGTGTGTGTGTGTGTGTGTGTGTGTGTGTGTGTGTGTGTGTGTGTGTTTTGTTTTGTTTATTTGTTAGGTTCCCCTTATGATGTTATCGTGTTATGTCTGGGGTCCTACAGCAGACCAGTAGTCCAACTGCCTCCAAACCTGGCAATAATATCGCTTATGGAACTGGCTTTAAGGTAGGCTACACTCTGGTAGGCTACATCCTATACAAAATAAAGTTTGTGGTTGATATTATTGTGCTTTATTATTTGTGTTATTGTGTGTAGAGAATGTGTTTAATTAGGGTTTTGATTGATATAATTGGTTATGTTCGTTTAGCCTATTTTGTGTGTGTGCATTTGGGGGAACCATGACTGATAATTATGAGAAATCACTGGGAGCACCAGTGAAGTCGGTGGTGCATACCTATAATGGTCTTATGCTGTATATTGTAAATAAGTGCAGTAAAACAACAGTCGCTGACCAAAGTGCTGTACAAAAATAACACAAAGTCTGTGAAATATTTTTGTCTATTTAATAGACATAACATTGACAGTGAATGGAACAAAACAAACAGTAACTTACATCCCTACATACAGTATGCATTGCAGACCAGACATGTACACAGGGCACTAAGAGCGCAAGCATTCAATTGGTTGTATATTGTATGTTATTGTTGTACAACTGCCTCCCCTTGCCTTGGTGTTAAAGCCCACCAGCCTAGAGTCCTTTGAGGCTTTGATAAAAAGAATAATATATTGTATCAAACATCTTTTGGACATCCAGCATAACCATTCCGCAAAAAGTCAGTGAAGGATTTCCAAGCTATTGAACATGGGGATCGACCTATGTCAGCTTATCTCATTTGCTTTTCTGACAGAAACAGACGGAAGTCACTGTAGGACTACACATTGTGTAGGTCATCTTTTGTATTTGATAGCCTACTACAATGTACTTAAATGAAGGGATCAGAGTGATTTAAAACTGGGGAATTGGTTACTCCTGTTGACAAAACAAGAATCTATCATTTAAATTGTCATTCACAGTAAAGCAATTTTGTTTTGCCATTGTTGGAGCAGTCATTGACAACGAATCAACACACAGATACAGCGTTGGACGTTGACTGACAAATCCTTTAGACCAGATGTCCCAAATGTATTGCTTCTAAAACAATATATATTTAGGGACAATATAAGACCTTGTAAGTCATATGTTGTCTGGTGATATGACAAATATACAGTAGCCTGGGAATGAAACCGGGAACAATTTATTCTTTCATTTTCAAACAAATTAAATCTGACATGTCACACCACTTTACTATTTGCTATTATTCTGTTGTGTTCTCTGTTCATTCCACACCTAATTATACCATTGATTGTGCACATGGAAAGAGAAGCTTCTCCAAAATTCTGACAATTTTGTTCATAATAAGCTATTGAAATGCAGACTTTAAAGAATGTGTCCATAATGATATACCATCCACATAGCACAGTAACTGTTATAACAATAGATTTTGTGAAATATATTCCAATGTTCTTGGTGCAGTTAAATCTTAATATTGCTACACTTCCTCAACAAAAATGATAGTGAATTATATAACAACTAATTCTTCACTCCCTCTGTGACATGAAATATACTTCTACATAAAGAACAAGCATACATATACATACACACACACACACACACACACACACACACACACACACACACACACACACACACACACACGGTATAGAATCCAAATCACACATACTGTGTGTAAAATAATCTTCTTCATGAATGCACATTAACAACTAAGATAATATATAAACACACATACACAGCATTCTCAATTTCTGCCTGTGATATATGTCCATTGTGCATCTGTGAACAGAGGTGTAAGCACACTCGCATATTCGCTACAGCATATGGTGTAATATTACTTGTATGCCACTAGGGGGCATACTAGACCTTTCAGAGTGCAATGCTCCATCTGCAGTTATACCAGTCATATGTCTGCACTCAGGACAAAGTTGGGCAGAGAAAGGCCTACTGCAAGTAAATACTGTAATGAGGAAGAAGGCACACAGAGTTGCAAAATTCAAGTCTTTACTAAGCTTGCCAAAGATGACAAGATATTATTGCAAAGTTGAGATCATGTTTTGTTTTGCTTCAGTTGCCATGCTGGCTCTTCACTCAAACTTGCGCAGGTGGTTGTAGAGAGACTGTACGTATGTGAAGACACACATGGGGTCTGGTTTACGACCCATAATCATCATGTCTTCCACTTCAATCAGCCGGTCACAGCTTGCCTTCACCCTGAAGCCATGCAGAGAAATAAAAAAACAACTTAGGTCAGAGAAGAGAAGTCGTTAATTTAATTGATTTATTACTGGTACTGTAATTCTGCTGACAATACAAAAAGTGTCATCTGATTTTGCAACAGCGGGATCTTGAGTTGCCCTACAATTGAATAACACTTCTCTATTATCCATCGGTTGGAAATTAATGAAAAAATCTATATTTATGAACATGGAAAATTCCCTATCAGAGGACAATCAAGTTTTCTAAGTTTAAGTCTAAGTTTAAAGTTTATTTCTCTAACAGAAATGAGACATCTACTAGAGTCTAGACTCATGTCTGATGCCATCAAGATGTAAGTTGTGAAACTGCGTGTGTGTGTGTGTGTGTGTGTGTGTGTGTGTGTGTGTGTGTGTGTGTGTGTGTGTGTGTGTGTGTGTGTGTGTGTGTGTGTGTGTGTGTGTGTGTGTGTGTGTGTGTGTGTGTGTGTGTGTGCATTCGTGCATGCATGCATGCGTGCGTACATGTGTGTGCTTAAATGTTGGCTGGGTTTTAATAGAGAGGCTCCTGGTTTTTAACCTGACTCTGCCAGATGGAAGAAGCTTGCATCACATTTGTTTCACAGGCCAAATACCACCCAAATCTGGCAAAGTCAGATTACCTGTTTTTTACACACTGATCACACCCCTAGTTTAAAAAAAACAATCATGCATACAGTGACTATGTGGTCTATTTGAAGTTGTAAGCAATGATTGTACTGTAGACGTACTTGCATATGATGTAGATAGTGTAGTGTGTGTGTGTGTGTGTGTGTGTGTGTGTGTGTGTGTGTGTGTGTGTGTGTGTGTGTGTGTGTGTGTGTGTGTGTGTGTGTGTGTGTGTGTGTGTGTGTGTGTGTGTGTGTGTGTGTGTGTGTGTGTGTGTGTGTGTGTGTGCGTGCGTGCGTGCGTGTGAGTGCCTGTCTGTCTGTCTGTCTGTCTGTCTGTCTGTCTGTTTGTTCACTCAGAGAACAGCAACACCCTGTTTTGCTCTGTTTTCAACACCATGTGGTCAGGTAAAAGGAATGTGCAAGGTAGATATGGATGTATGGAAAGATGAGGGTAAGTAAGTATGAAGGGCAGACAAGAGGAAAGAGACAGAGAGAGACAGACAGACAGACAGACAGACAGACAGACAGACAGAGACAGACAGAGACAGACAGACAGACAGATAGAGAGAGAGTAGCCTACTCTCGGGAGAGGCATCATTCATAGTATGTATAGTATGTGAGGCCTGGATCTCAGTACATTACAGATTGTAGCAGGGCTACAATGGAAAGTCTGTTATGTCAATGTAGTTTGTCCTGCACATGGCCACTGTTAATGGTTTGCATGGAGAAAATACTTCTCTGATTCAATTATTATTAAAAGTTATTTAATTTGCCTGCGGTTGCGTGTACTGTACATGTAGACTAAAAGGATGTAATTTAAAGGGTCGATTTTACACTCTCAGAGGTCAATGAACATTCAGGATTTCACAGTGTGGCGACAGTATATACAGTAAGTATTGTATCTAATTCTGTTAGGTGCTAATCTGTAATTTCCACATTTATTTGAGATCAACCAAAAGTAACTTTTCATGTGTTAAGGATAAAATGTAAAATCCTGAGTGTTAATCTAACCCTGAGAGTGTGTAAATGGAACCAAATGGACCCAAAAGGGTCCATTTGGTTCCATTTACACACTCTCAGTGTTAAATTACTGTCATGCAGGTGTCCGTTGTGTGTTGGTACACTCTGGAGGAAGACATAAACAGGAAATACAGTATCACTGCCACTTACTCTGCAGTACCAAAGGCCAGTTCAAAGTTGTGCTTGCGGTTGGCGGGAGCCAGGGAGTTGTAGTCAAATTCGGTGGGGAAGAAGGAGTGGACCAGAGCGCAGAAAGCCATGCCATCGTTCCAACTGGACGAGAAGTTCTGGAGGTCTATGTTCTGCAGACACACATACAGAGGGGAGGGGTGTTGTGCATAGGAGGTTAGAAATGAGACAGTAGCGAGTGTGTGTGTGCGTGTGCGTGTGCGTGTGCGTGTGCGTCTGTCTGTCTGTCTGTCTGTCTGTCTGTCTGTCTGTCTGTCTGTCTGTCTGTCTGTCTGTCTGTCTGTCTGTCTGTGTCTGTGTCTGTGTGTGTGTGTGTGTGTGTGTGTGTGTGTGTGTGTGTTCACAGCTTCGTATGCAGAAGGAAAACCAGTAAAGTGTGTTAAGACAAAAACAGACACAAGAAAATGACTTATAAAAATGAATGACTGACAACCTATTGTAACTCAGTGTCTTTCTCGTAATTATAATGGACAAAACAGAGGCAGCGTGTCTCCTCCTCTCCTCTCCCTTGCCGACTTGGCTCTTTCCTCATCTTTGATCCTGTTTCGCCCTATTCCTGTTTCCTCTCCTGTCATTCTGTCTCCTCTTTGCTCCTCATGTTTCTTGCTCTCAGTCTGACTCTGTTGCATGTTTTCAGAGTTATGTCATTCCAAGTCAGTCCTGAAGTAGCCCTCAGTTTGTCTGTAATGAAATGCAACCTCTCCAGTTTCAGACGACCATCTCTCTCTGTCTGTCTCTCGCTCTGTCTCCATCTCTTTCTTATGGGTGTGTAAGTGTGTTTGACAGGGTTGAGTATAACGAAGGACACATGTTCTGTTCTGGCTGCCACAAGCAGCTGTAACAGGCAAACCAATGGCAGTGGTAATCACCATACTCTGTGGTACCAAGTAAAAGGTACAGAGTCCAAGCACGGTCCAGCTAAGGTTTAACTCTGCTCAACTTGTCCTCATATCTCAGACACACGATGTTAGTATATATATATTTGAACATTTATTAATCACTGTAGGGAAATGCAATTATCATTTCCAATTCAATGATATCCCATCATTACAGAAGCTGGTATACACCACGCACGCACGCACGCACGCACGCACGCACGCACGCACGCACGCGCGCACACACACACACACACACACACACACACACACACACACACACACACACACACACACACACACACACACACACACACACACACACACACACACACACACACACACACACACACAACCAATATACTGTAGGTATTATATTACCTGGTATCCAATGGTCTTGGAACGACACCATTCCAGAAGTATCTGTTTGATGCTGCTCGCACTGGACACACCAAAACTCTGAGAACGCTTCAGCTTGGGCTTAGAGTCCTCTGGCTTAGGACGGCTGCACAGAACAAGAGGGTAGGACATAATGACTGCTAAGAATACAGGACAAGGAGACATAATGACTGCTACGAATATAGGACAAGAAGACGTAATGACTGCTAAGAATATATTGTAGGACAAGGAGACAATGATTTTCAATAGTGTAGGACAAGGAGACATGATTGCTAAGAGTGTAAGGAGACATAACTGCGTAATACACAATACACAACATTTTCTTCTAATTTTCTGTCATTTAAAAATGCATAGTTGTTTTGCTATTACATCTATACTTTGCTGGAAGTTGTACTATGCAAGAGCAGCAAAAATACAAGTATTTGATCCATTTATCCATCCAAATCATGTTTTTCTGTGTATTGATTATTTTAGATCCCCATTAGTCACTGCCTCATCTCCACCAATTAAAATGCTGTATATTTAACACAATGACATTCAGTGGTCTGGTACGAGCAATGGCACGAGTATCAAAAAAGTTATGTCTCGCTGACAATTGGGAACACCCACGTGTGCCAACTGTGAAAACTCTCCAGCACGTAATTCTTACTTATCTCATCTCATCTGAGCCACCAGTTGCTTGGTGACATTAATGCATGAATGAACAAAAGAAGGAAAAGTCAGAGAAGTTGCGTGCTTGATATTATGTACCTTTGATTGGCTTCAGAGTCCAGTTTTTCAAAAACTAATCGACGGGACTGAGCACCAATGTTACGTGGCAGAGTCTGTGACCTCACCAGCTCCCGTCTCCTCTCCACTCCCCGCCCAGAGAATGCATCACTGCTGATATCACTGACCCTGCAGGATGGGAAGAGAGATCACACTATGTGAACAGGAAAATAGCAGTTACTCATAACGTATAAAAGTAGAAAATGTGCCCTGCCCAGTAGAGTAAGACCTCCGCCAAGGTGGCAGTTTGGCGTTGCAATGCTTCTGGTGCCAAACCCTCTTTAGTCCAATAGAACTTCATGATGTGTGTAACCAGTTAATCAGTTCTTCATGTGTGCATGATAAACCTTCTTTCAGTGTTTTGCTGTTGTCAATTTGTTATTTGTTATCTGTTAAATTATATACATTTTCGTGACAGACCACACACTGCCCTGTTGGCCAAATCAGTGTGAACATTTAATCAGTTTGTTGGTCCAGGACCAACCTTTCCACCAAGTGTTTTGCTAATCATAATTCATAACTGCTCTAGATGTCCTGCTAACAGACACACGTTATGACCTTCTTGGTAGTGTTTCTACTGTAGCACAAGTTGTACTAAAGGCCAAACCCCACTCACCTGTCATGCTGGGGAAGCCCAGAGTAGGTCACAGACTTGGGAGGTGCAGAAAATGCTTTGTCTGCCAAAGACAAAATGCGCAACATTCAAAAACACGGCATCCATTTAGCTCTAATGGCATACCCCAAGGAACCCACTACGGAATTAGAACAAAATGTCCATGTGTGCATGGCATGCATATATGGTCAATGCAACCCAAATGTAAGACTTGCCTTGTATTCTGGGTGATCCCATAGTCCTGACTGCTGGAGTTGGAGTCCATGACTTCATAGAAGACACTTAACAACAACAACAACAAAGACAAACCAAAAGAAAACAAGATTCAAAGTGAGGGGCATTCTATATGACCTGTAATACAGCTTAATATTTCTATATAAAAGGTAAAGAAGGGCTTGACAAATTGCCATTAGTGTGTGAGTGAACTATGAATTTCACCTGGCTGATTAGGGCTCTCTCCTATTGGTTGATGCTCGTTGTTGTTAGCGGTTGACTGGCTGGGAGGCGGTGCCTCTGTGACAGGGGAGACCTGGGAACCAGTAGGGCTGCCAGGTGAGTCGGGGCCCATTTCAGCCGTCTTGGTCGTAGCTGTGATAGGGAGGTGCGGCATCCGCATTGTCACTGGAGCCGTGTGCTCATGTGGCACAACATTGGGTGGAGAGATCTTCCCATGAACCAATGTTGAATTTTCTGATTGGACAAAAGGGATAAAAGGGGAGAGTAAGTTTTACATCTGCAAAGTGATGATCAAAACTGTGCCCTCTTTTTCTAATCTTGAGTTATCTGGGACAGACAAGACTAAACAAACTGCTCTATAATTTCTACAGATTCACATATTGACCCATGGGAGCTTTGAGCTTTCCAGAACATATACAATCTTCTTCTGATGGCCACTGGAGTGGGTTGATGTCAACTGCCTTGCCCTGCCCAAGGGCAAGGTAGTTGTTGAAAGAGGGGAGAGAGCATTACTCGTTCACTTAGGTATTCAACCCTATGTCCCAAACCTTACCCTGGCATCACCATAAAATATCCTAGGCATGTGATTAATTTATACATGTTGTATGCCGGCGTCGCACAGCAAAAATAGCAATTTCGTCGTGTGACAGTGTCAGCATTAAGCAGTTAAATTGAGTCCAAAGGAATTTTGTATTTAGTCTGTACATTTTAGGGATGAATTAATGCTTCTGGGTGAGACCGCTGTTGGATACCTGTGGTGGTAGAGTGTCCATTCTCCACTGCAGAATGTACTGGAACCGGGTCCACTTCTATTGGCTCCTCTCGTTCAATGCTCTGGAACACACAAGATCGCATGTTAACACCAGGCAAAACTACTAGTACATACTCCACATTGATTCTTTTCCTCTTGGGCAGGCAGTTAAGTTATTTGCGGAGCCATAATATGTACTAATATGTTATGTTTGGAGCAAAGACAAAGGGATCGACCATCATGTTGCTTTGGTTTTGGTCATGAAAAACGAATCCAGATGTCTGCCTCTCTCTGAGTCATCGTTGGATCGGTACACTTTTCAATCAGCCAATCAGACTCTCTCCTCCAACATGTGAATTTTTGACCCTACTTCAAATGAACAGAACAAAACACGCAAACTAACAAATCAAGCATTACCCCAGTTGCACGACTCCATACCATATCGGTAAAACAGTCGTCAGCCGAGTGGGTGTTATCGACACCAGAGGTCTGGGCTGTGTGTCTGTCTCCTCCTCTGATAAGGCTAGAGAAGCACTTTATCTGACAGTTCTGTCTCACACACACTCACAATCAGTAATGGGTGAACAGCCGAATTGCATTTGGAGATCTAGCCCAGGCACTTGAGCCAGATGACGAAAATCGCAGGAGATCGAGTTATAATGTCAACATCATCAGCATCGAGTACATGTTATGGGAATAGTGTATCTACGGTATGTGTGACCCTGACTATTTCCTGACAATCTCGCCAGCGTAAACACGGAGCAGCAATGACATTCTTTCCTCCATTCTTTCCACAACCAGCCGCACGTCGTAGCAAACAGACATCCATGCCTGAAATCACACCATGAAGACTCCTATCTTAACACTTAGGCACAAATAGGTTGTGGGTCAATCCCTCTCCATCCACGTGCCACTGCCAGTGGGTTTGTTGTAGATTAGACGTTAGTGGCAAAGTGTTGATACCCAAAACCTTTTCATAGACATATGTACAGTAGATTGCCCATGAGGTCCATGGTGCCACGCTGATAGCGATACAAACTGACACGGTTTCTTAAGGTCAACATCAAAGCAAATGTGCTGTGTTTAGTTTTGGCCTTTGACGAAGCGCAGATTAGCCTTCAGGTGTGTGATCTACCCTCTTGCCACCCTAATGCAGTGGTTCTCAAAGTGCCGTCCGGGGACCCCCAGGAGTTGTTGGAGGGGTTCCAGGGGGTCCTCAGCAAAATTTGTTACCATGGTTATTTAAAAATAGCAGATACCGTATACAAGCTCACAGCACGTCACTTTGCGCCATGCTGCGAGCTTGTACATCTGCTATTAAAAAAAAAATCTTTAAAGTGTTTGAAATGTTTGAAAATGTTTGAATATTTTAACACAAATCTTCTCTTCTGGGGGTCCCTGGCACAAAACCTTTTCAGATGGGGTCCGCAGCACAAAAACATTTGAGATTCTACTGCCCTAATGTACACACAGGATATCGTGTTCCTTGGCGCCTGGGTGGCGCCGGGGTAAAGTTCCTGACCACCACCGCCATGGAGAATGGGGGGAGAACAGGTTTGGCTGGGTGCTCCATCGAATGCAGTTGACCGTGTTTGTGGGTGCGGGAAGCCAGATTTCTGTCACTGCACTAGCGACTCCTACAGGTTAGTTGGGAAAGAAGAACTTGGAAAGTAGGTTACACCCTACTGGTGAAACTCTTCACTGTCAGGTGAAAAGAAGCAGCTGGCAACTCCATGTGTATCGGGAGGAGACACATGGTTGCCCACACCCTCCCCAGACTAAACAGTAGGTGTTGGCAGTGACAGGGACTATACAAACATGGTGGAATTGAAAAAAGAAAAGAGAAAGTAGTTGATTAACAAAGTATAGCATGATCCTAAGCCGAGCTATTAGCATGGGTAGAGGGATAGAGGCATAACCCTGATGTATACTTAATTGAGCACAGAAAATAGCCAATATACAAGCTCACATTCCATGACGCAACTATTATAAATCAGGCTATACCAGCTGTGTTCATCGTATAGGAATGTAAACTGGGGAGTGCATGAGAGACAGTACAGCGAGCAGGGAGGGCTGTGTTACTTCATAAAGGGGCTGCACACATAACCGGGGGGTTGTTAAGGGAAAGAGTGGGGGAATTATGGCGGACATTATCATGTCAGAAGAGGGTTAGGAGAACCAAGGGGAAGGCTGTTGCATACTGCATACACAGCTAAATCTGGAATGTTTAAGGTCCTTACACACAGAGGGACCATTTTTTTCATGAGATTAATTTGCTCTGAATTCTATTCAAACTGTTTGTGTCATGTGTACATGTGTACATCCACACAGAACGTGAACTATAGGGATAGTTTTGATGCAAAATACTCGCCTGCGATTTACATAATTGTTTATACATCACACCCCCACTGTGTGAATACCTTTAATTTAAACATTAACCCTGGCATCCCAATTTTGGGCATGTCATTAAAGGTGAAAATTCTAAATAATTCCCTAGGCCTATATGCTTAAATTATAGACGTCAGGTAGCTGTAGAACGGTGCCAGGCAGTTGACTCTTGTAAAAATGGACCAGTAATCGAGTGCGTATATGGAAGGAGAAGGGGGACAGAGGGAAGAGGCAGCCAGGTGGAAACAGCTGGCTGTCCCAATGGGGGAGGGAGACAAACCACAAAGCTTCCCGACAGCTTAGCGGCACAGATCATCTGAAGTCCATCATAGGTCAGGGAGGGGAACATGAGACTGGGGCGACTGAGGTTTTGGGAACTTCATGCTGAGGTCCAATTCCCCTGGCAGAACACACAGCTTATCACTTACATGACACCTCTAGTGCCAAACAATATGTCTTGTCGGAAAACACATATCTGCACGCCCCCCGATTCTTTTACACACGTGCGTGCACACATTTCGCAAGTCACGTTTCTCCTCTTATTAAAAAGAAGCTGTGCCCTCAGAAACGTGATGACAAGTTGTATGTTGGCGACGTGCACACTGCCTACTGATAACTGGCCAAAAGTAGGGTCTGTAACGTCCTATGTTCCTATGTTCCTTAATCCTCATTGTTCTCCATAAAGTCAACCAGACTGTGTTAGAAGAGAGAGGATACATGGCTCAGCTGTTTTTAGTCTGCTCTGCCATATTTCATATTTTTCATAAATGAATACCCTATGTTATAATTTTCATTATTACAGCAGTTTTAGCCCAAAATAGGGACGCCATGTTGAAAGTGGTCTGACTGTGGGTTTATGTAACCATTGAAAAGTATTAACAAGAGTTTATGACTAAATAATCATTACATTGGATCCACTTGAACACAGGTTATTTTTCCTGACAATTAACGGTTTTGGACATAGAAGGTTTCCACTCGACAGCGATGATGTGCGTGCACACACAGGCACGCACGCACACACGCACACGCACGCACGCACGCACGCACGCACGCACGCGCACACACACACACACACACACACACACACACACACACACACACACACACACACACACACACACACACACACACACACACACACACACAGTGCATCATAATTTAGTAAAAGAAGTTCAAGCAGACAAAAGCTCCCCTCTCTTTCTTCCAGGAACAACAAATCCCCAAGTCTCTGAATGTGCGTCATTGCATCATCGCAGGGAAACTATAAAATATTTGGAGGAAACTGACTAGAAAATGTGGAAAAGCCCTCAGTCGACTGCAGGGGATGGAGTGAATAATACGACAGAGAGGGAAACAGTTATTAAAGGATATGTCCCATTTTTTCTTCCAACCTTGGCACAATTCTAATCTTATTTCCATTATGCAAAACGCTTTTGTTAGAAATTGTGCCACTTTCAATGTTGATTTTCAACATGCTGGAATCAGCATTCTGCGCTGCTGTCAAATATATCTGATGGGGCCGAGCAAGACAAACATGTGAAACATGTGAAGCTCAACACCAAAAGATGGGACGGTATTTTATCATAACTGATCATGTGACGCAACAACTAGGAAAATCCAGCCCAGGTTGTAAAAACAAAACAGACCTCCCAAAGTCAACAAAACAGTAGCAATGAGAGAACGAGAATGATACAAAGTAGTCCTTATGCGCCTGATTTGACCTCTCTGAAGCTTTACTGGCCTACCCTGTTTGGAAGCACACTCTCTCTGTCAGATCTGTCTCACTGCCCCTCTCTTTTTCATTAAAGTCAGTTCTCTCTCAGTTTAGTCACTCTTTTACTGCAGTAACACTGAAAGTTGACAATAAACCCATTCTGTGGTGCGAACAGGGAAATAAACAGAGAGATTTGAGGGAGTAAGACAGACAGTTTCTTGAGTCAACGAGCCACTAGATGAGCCGAACATCTGTGTACCAACAAAGAGAGACACCCAGGGTCCTGGATTTGCAGCAAGGAGAAAGGAGGGCTTGAGAACTGGCAGTGTTGTGACTGAGGTACTCTATAGTTTGTCTTTCATTAGTGTCTTACTGCAGTATTGTACAGAAAAAGACACTGCACAATCAAAAAATGTCTAGAACACCAACTTATGATAGAATTACAACCTGTGGGTCGGGACCCCCAGGGGGTCCCGACCCACAGGTTGTAATTCTATATAGCCTACTATAGCCTACTATAAAAACGGGTCAAACATATATAGAGGATATGCGTGTGACATCATCATCAAACCCGGAAGTTATGCAGGAATGCCTACTGAGTGTCAAAAAAATACTTTCTGGCCTTGACAGCCCATGCATCCAAACAGAAAAGTCATATCTGATTGCATTAAACAACATTAAACAATGTTAAACTCATTTTGCATGTTTCTTTGCCACTCGATTTGCCACTCGATGTGCCATTCACTTTAAGCATGCGCATATCCTCCATTATATAAGAAAGAGGCAAAACATTTGAAAATAGCCGATCTACAAGCTCACAACGCCTCGCAAAGCGAGGCGTTGTGAGCTTGTTTTGAGAACCACTGTCTTATTGTATAGCATGTTGATAGATATGTTTTGATTAATCATAATTTGTCTAATGTCTTAAACCTGCTTTAAATGTCAAATTAATATAATGCTGTCATTTTGGCCTAAATTCTGTCATGTACTCTATTCTCCCTATTTCTCCTGTCTCTGTCTATGCAAGGTCAAATTAGTTACAGGCCTTTCTGTGGTTATCTATTGTTTTAAGAACACCATATCTCGGTGTTCTCCTCCAAATGCATAACCCTTCTCGCAGTGTCACGAAGTTACCTCTGACCAGACAGGTCAGAGCCGAGGCTAACGTGTTGTTCGAGACATGTCGACGCTGTTTGTTCAAAGATAAACTCACACCATCATCATCATCTACCATCATCATCCTCATCTGACGATGACGTACTCATCACTATCCACCAATGGCAGGACAACACCTCCGATGGCTGGACGCTCGATGTATCTTCAATGATGTCATATGTTTATGTTAACGGACGCTGTTAAAGACCAGTGCTTTCTCTGTTTAACGCACAGAGAGACGACGACCGATGATGCCTACCACTGTGATACTGTAACCTTCCAACTCTCTCTCTGTCTGAATAATATACTTTCGTTACATCCATGGCTGCCTGTGTCCTGAGTCTGGTTTTTCTTTATCGCCTTTTATGAAAATGTTCTAATACTTATATAAATATCGATGTGATGTACTGCCATGTATCGATATCTATATATCTGGTTGATAAGGAAAAAACCTACTTTAACAATTGGTCCGATCGAAGCCGGATATGTTTAAAACAGGGTGGACGGGGGGAACTGAGCTATTGACCGGAACTGTACGGTCAGACTCTCTTCCCCTGGCAGACCATGTTTTAATACGTATCAAACGAACCAGCCCTGGGTGTAACGATTTATCACTTCTATTCAGATGAAGGTTATCTTTGAACAGTATCACATTTTTATTTTATTTTATTTTGTTTTGGACCTGGACGCGATCGCTGGACCTTTGGACTTGCCCCTTGACTCTCGACATGTCTCAAATTCCAGATGGTCCAGCCATCGGGGTCAGGATCCCTGAACCATCGATTTGATGAGTATATCTTTTTCTTTTTCTTTTTACCATGGTCCAGTGATTGGGATCTCCACGTAACTTCTCCATGTAAACCTTGATCTGATGAGTATACCTTTTTATTTATTTTATTTTATTGTCTTTACCGAACGATTTGTCTCATAAATTATAAGCCTGTTTTTAAATTACTGTTTAACACAGCTCCGCCAGGGAGTCAGTCAAGTAAAAAATGTTTTATCACCTATATTCCTGGGAAGACATTCCTAATGTCTCATAAATTCTCTTATCTAGTGGTCATTTATTAAGGTCGTTTCAGCGATTTCTTACCTACATGTATAATTCACAAGTCAGTCCTTTTGTTATATACTGGTTACTGCTTGTTGTTACTACGTTCTGTTTCGGTGGATTTCGTATTGATTACTATATCTTATCTGTCTCTTTCTGAGCGTATATAGATTTTTTACCTTTGACCGGTTTTATTTTGACCACTGTAGATTAAAATCATCTAATCCATTTAATATATTGAGCTTTAACAATAATGTTTTAATGCCTTAATAATACATTTTATATTCCTTCGTTTGAACCTTCTGTTCTGTTCTAATTCATTGAACCAGTAAATATTTTGCCTTAAGCTCCATAAATTCAGATAATTGTAAATACTTTGAATGCTTTGAATGTTTATGAATGTGGGTGAGACTGCGAGAAGAGTAAATTATCTCTTTCTCGGTTGCGCTCCATAATTCATTTCCTTGTAGCCTGCCGTTAGATAGATGACTTCATTTCCCATAAATCATTGCGGGCTTATACTTCCGGGGCGATTTATGCGAAACCCCGGTAGCTTTCGTTTCCGGGGTCATCTACTGTAGCATGCAAAACAAATTTTTGTAGAACTCGCTCGTCAGAAACTAATTCATGCTAAAAATACAACGCTAACCTTTATATCAGATTAACGCTTACAAGGAATCTTTTGGTGAACCTTTTTCTAAATACAGATATTTTTTATAGATCGTAGATCTGTGTTTTTTTTTGTATATATATACATACGTACAGTATGTGTGACCGGCATGGGGCTACCTTGATGCCTACAGGATGCGTACGTATGGATATAAATACCAGTAGTTCTTTGTATCTGTGGGTATATGTATATCGACAGGCATATGTATGTATGTGTGTATATATAGGTATAACTGCAAGATACCATTTATGGTCAAATCGCTCATTTTCCTGACTTTTATGTCGGGTCAAAAGAGGGATTGTGATAATCATTAGACATTACGTTTCAAGAGTTAAATCTTTTTCTTTTAATTGTAATATTGTTTCATTTATGTTACACAAACAAGACTTTATGAACAGACTACTCCTTAATTTTGATTTAATTTAATTTTATTAATTTTGATTTAAACTAAAATGTTTTATAACCCCCTTTAAATTCATGAAAAACATTCTTGAATATATATATTTTGTATAATATGGTCTAGACGGTCACTTATATAACTCATCATTTATTTTCGTTCTTCAAAACTTTTTGAACGGGGAATCTTTTCAGGGCTTTGAGCGTGTCAAACTTTAACTATAGTCTGTTAGAGCGCCCGTATCCACTGCCATAAATAGATTCTAGACTAAACGTTCTTAAAAATACAATATTTCACTATATATCTATCTCTCTCTCTCTCCATCTCTCCATCTCTCTCTCTCTCTCTTTTTCTCTTCCTTCCTCTCCGCGGTAAACATTTAGGCTGCTCGTAGTTGCTTTTGTGCTGTTAATGTGTTGACAAGTTGTTGACTGACATGCTCAGGGTAATTTTTTGTGAGGGCAGCCCTCTTGTGCTATGAAAAAGTGTAGGATAATGACGTAAGAAGGTTATATTAACATTAACCGCACGCGATCTGTACTGGACATCCTCCATATTTTTTACACTGGTGTTTGACTAAGCAGCTGGATATTCTCATTTCTGAATATTTCCAGTTCTTTATTTATATATAGATACTTGCTAGGTTCCGCCCTGTATGAGTATGTATATATGTATATGGATTTATGGTGTACCTCTGATCATATCATCTAGAATAACCCACGATCCAAACTTTGGGTGTTCGACGAGAACGTTTTAGGTACATGTATAAATCATTATGCTGGTCTCACACCAGGGGAGGGTGGATCAAGTGTAGATAAGTGTGCGGACCCCTCGTCATTCGCGTAAATTAATTTTGTGTTAATGTTTGTCACGAGAACTAATATATCTATTTTACTCTGTAGGATTATGAATATTGGTCGACTTGCATTCACAAATTATTGATTTTCGGGGATATGTTTTTCATAAATTATTGTACGTGTGGTAGACCATTAATCGATAAAAATGGTTGATTTAAGCAATCACAAGAGCTCATTCGTCTGCTAGACAGACTAAGTCGACTAATAAACTCAACCCAGGAATGCTGATTATTTTCTGTGGTTTCATTGCTGCAAGAAGCAGTACTTATATCTTAAACTCAGACCTCTGTAACCATATTTTGACCATTCTAGTTCCATCCCTCGCCACATGTATGGATATGTCTATATAGACATATTCCTTAAATAATAAGTTCTAATTTTTTTGGATTTTCTTTAATGGTCTCTCTTACACTCCATTTGACTCAATTACCCAGAATTCATTCAACAGGAAGTATCAGCTTCCCTGTCACGTCACTTTACCACGTCACTCCTACACATTCCATTGAATTCAATACTTATCAGTGAATATTAGATTAAATACATTACAATATTATAATATTCTTTATACTATTCTTTGGAAACATTTTAATGATGAATAAGAAGAATTATTTTAAAGTTTTAAAGATATTTGATCATTTTTGACTAAACTTGTAGATCTGCTATTTTATTTTTTTCCAAAGTCTGTGTTTTCTTTTCAATTTATTTTGATGTACTTTATCTAACTCCAACTTTTCGCAACGAATATGTTTATTTTAATTTTGTCATTGTTATATTTTAATTTTAAACATTTTAATCATAATTCTTTCATATATACTATATCCATACGATGTCCTGCCATGTATGGTTATAGGTATATGAGGGTATTGGAAGGTTTAAAATTATTATATATATGTATATAGATATATGAATATATGTATTTCTTTATTTGTTTTCCTTTTGTACTGTCATTTTTTTGTTTGTCTATTTTCAGAACAAAACACAGCCTCACGTTCCAGGCCAATTCGTATTACGCTGTAAATAGTTTGACCTCTGAGGTAAGTGGGGTACAACCCCACAACTGATTTACATATTGATACGAATCCTGGAATGCATTTGTTTGTTTTTAGTTTAGATGAAGGATAAAAGAATAAATCAGTGAAGAGTCATTCATTTTCACAGTTGTCCTAAGCTCGGTGGAAATGAATGTACCCTTCAGAATAGAACCTCAAATAAATATTTCCATATTTTCTTTTACATTTTTCATGTTCCCATTGTGTTTAAATCTGATTTTGTTTCTTTTCCATGTCACATCCATTCCCCATTGAATGTGACAAGGGGAGAGATTTGTAGATGAATAATTGATTTGATTTGCTGAATATACTTAGATTGAAAACATTTGAAAATTACACAAACAGTTTGTATTTACTCAGGTTGTACTTACTTAATCCATTAACATGATTCCTCCTACCAAAATAAACCCCATATACATGCAATGGGGAAGTGTTACATTCGGGAGGTATTTCCTGGGTTTTGGGACCATTTCACTGAGTTTTTCCCTAAATAAAGTAAAGTTATTTGTTAGTAGGGATGAATGGTTAATCAACTGTTGCTAAAGGCCGCAGGTGGAAGGCTAGTTTTCAATTTCAAAAACTTGTCAGCCTGGTCAATTTCCCCTCACTCTATCAACCAAAACGGGCTATGGGTCATTAACAGGTGCTAAAAAATTGATTAAATCCAAACGTATTAAGAAGATTTGTTTTGGAACGGTACATTAGCTGAGATTTTTGAATTATAATAAAATTATTTGTTAGTGGAGATGTGAATTGTTAATCAGCTGTTGCTGAACGCTGCAGGTGGAGAACTAGACGCGACTCCACTAAACAAAGGTAATACCCGGGAAAAACTTTGTCGTATGGGTCTCGAAATCTCATGAAATATAACCCTGTTTTACTTCCTAATTGAATGAATAACCATTATATACAGTCCTTTCAAAGTAATATCTGTAAGGTTTATTAATCTACAATTCGATTTAAATTATACAGTCCTTAAAATATATTTGTACTTCCAATCCATTTGCCCTTTAGGTCATTTGAAATCTCTGTGTCCTTACTTAGTCACTGTAAGCCTGTCTGTGTCTGGTTTGGTTTGAATAATGTCACAAGGTACAATCAGCTTGCCCTTTGACCCTATCCAAATCATGATAAAGAGGTAGGCTTGATAGATATGTTTTGATTAATCATAATTTGTCTAATGTCTTAAACCTGCTTTAAATGTCAAATTAATATAATGCTGTCATTTTGGCCTAAATTCTGTCATGTACTCTATTCTCCCTATTTCTCCTGTCTCTGTCTATGCAAGGTCAAATTAGTTACAGGCCTTTCTGTGGTTATCTATTGTTTTAAGAACACCATATCTCGGTGTTCTCCTCCAAATGCATAACCCTTCTCGCAGTGTCACGAAGTTACCTCTGACCAGACAGGTCAGAGCCGAGGCTAACGTGTTGTTCGAGACATGTCGACGCTGTTTGTTCAAAGATAAACTCACACCATCATCATCATCTACCATCATCATCCTCATCTGACGATGACGTACTCATCACTATCCACCAATGGCAGGACAACACCTCCGATGGCTGGACGCTCGATGTATCTTCAATGATGTCATATGTTTATGTTAACGGACGCTGTTAAAGACCAGTGCTTTCTCTGTTTAACGCACAGAGAGACGACGACCGATGATGCCTACCACTGTGATACTGTAACCTTCCAACTCTCTCTCTGTCTGAATAATATACTTTCGTTACATCCATGGCTGCCTGTGTCCTGAGTCTGGTTTTTCTTTATCGCCTTTTATGAAAATGTTCTAATACTTATATAAATATCGATGTGATGTACTGCCATGTATCGATATCTATATATTTGGTTGATAAGGAAAAAACCTACTTTAACACATGTGTATATGTGATGCAACCTGTAGCTTCACTGCACCTAAAATGAGTTCCTACTTTCGTTCACTTGTCGGTGGATGTTTACCGACTCGGTACAGCTTCGACACTGTGGAGTTCAAGGAACAATGTGAAAGTTCTCCAGCAACCTGAGCTTTTTTGCTCCTGGGCGACGTGCCCTGAGATACAAGAGTTGCCTGTTCAAACAGGAGAGAGTGTGGGAGCCCTGGCTTACTGCTGCGTCCAACGGTTAGTTAGCTCTGATTGAAGGCCAGGAGACATTGTTCAAGCTGTCAGAGCCATCCTCATGCAGTGACACTTCAATAAAGGAAGAGCCGCGTCTAGGGAGACTGGACAGTCGGTATGTGTCGAGTGGAGTGGGAGCGAGGTTAGGAGGAGCATTTTCATCCTTCACAGTAAAGTCCTCAGTGTTCATTTATTCATGCGTAACTCAAATGGACCCTAACCGCTCCATTTGGTTACATTTGTACACTCTTAAAAGTGAAATGAACATTGAGGATTTAACTGTGTTCCTTCCCGTCTTTCTTCCGTCCTTACTCCGTCCTTTCTTCATCTTTCTTGGAATTCATACTTAACTCTCTGATTTGATCCCATCCTCTGTCCGACCTCTCTCTCTCTGTGTCTCTCCGTGGGGGTGACATTTGAGCTCCTGCTGGCTTTGGGCGATGGTCGAATGGAACGCTTTAGAACAATGGGGGCATGTTGAGAGAGTTGACAGGGGGTAGGAGGGACATGCCAGTATTTGCCACTCAAATTTCGGCACAGTTGGAGTGTAAGAATGTGTGTGTGTGTGTGTGTGTGTGTGTGTGTGTGTGTGTGTGTGTGTGTGTGTGTGTGTGTGTGTGTGTGTGTGTGTGTGTGTGTGTGTGTGTGTGTGTGTGTTTGTGTGCGCGCGCGTGCGTGTGTGTCTCATGGCACACAAAACAACACCTTAATGTTGCTATGCTGTTTTTGCATAGCTCACATTTGTGTTCTCTGTGTGTTGCACACATGAGCTGTTTACAATAGTAGCCACATAACACGGTGTCACCGACACAATTTGCAAAACAAATACTCTAACGCGGGATACAAACAGATTGTAATCAAGATGAGTCACACTACACACTCACCTTCACTTTCTAACGGCAATAACACAATAGGACTCTGTTGCTGTTCCAAGTGTTGCTCAAGCCACACTGCGTGAACGAAACGGGTGGGTTTAAACATCAAAGAGAAATGGTTAACGGCAAGAATTAGTTTTTCTTCTATTCACGGAACAGAGCTGGAATTATGGGGAGAGAGAAGGGGAGTGGAAATGGTGAAACGAAACATATTGATTGCCACCTGAATGACACTGCGTCATTGGAGTGCTGAGAAAAGTTGAAGCCAGCTCAACTTTTTGGGGGTAGCGCCAATGCCAGACAAGTGCCGGCTGTCAGCTTCATGTCGCTGGCTTCCATTGAAAATGACTTGTGAAAGTCAACTGTATGTGACTCACCTTTTGTGGTCGAATATGAACTTGCACGCTGTGATTTGTGGGCTTGTGAGCACACAGCACACACACATAATGTATGTGTACTGTAGCAGAGTAGTCCTGACTGAAGACCAGAAGCATGATATGTCCCTTAGGGGTGGAGGAACAAATTCTCTATTATTACTATTGTAAAGCCATTGCATCCCTCGATACAAATACTTTTGTACTTTTACTCAAGTAAATTTTGAATTCCGGACTTTTACTTGTAGAGTAGTTCTACATTGCAGTATTGATATGTTTACTTAAGTAAAAAAGGTGAGTACTTTTTCCACCACTGCATGCAGGGCCTCAGTAAGGGCGCTCATGCTCTGTAATTTGCTCCTAGATTTCTACAGGGGATGCTTGTTGGAGGAAGCACTCACTACAACCACCTGTTCTTCAAACGCATTCACATGGCCTGCAATCTTTCTAATAGGGAATCATACAAAATACATGCCTAGGCCCAGGGAGTTGGGGGTGAATAATACACATACCCTCCTTTGAACACGTTAGTGCTGAAGATATAACGTATATGATTGCAGGTGAGGGAGTAACTGCAACGAGAGATGAATATCCCACTCGTTGTTAAAGCGTGTCCAAGTTGTATACCACCACACAGATAAATCCTCCATGTCAGTTGAACGATTTTGCTGTGTGTGTACACAGTTAAAGAAAATATTATCAATGTGTAGCTCAGAGAGTGTACACATGTATCCCAAAGGACCCTTAATGATCCATTTGGTTACATTTGTACACCCTAAATACTCTGTTACAAGTAAAAGTCTGGTAATCAGAATTTACAAGTAAGTACAAAAGTATTGGCATCAAAATGTACTTTAAGTAAGTACCCAAAGTAAAAGTAAAAGACATTCTGCTCATTATGCAGAACGTCCCATTTCACAAGTTCAACAATATAAAAATCTTTTGAAAATAGCAGATCTGCAAGCTCACAATGCGTCGCATCGCGACGCATTGTGAGCTTGTAGATCGGCTATTTTCAAATGGCCAAAATGTATATAGGGCTGAAGTGGTTCATGCATGTTTTGTAATAATAATCTAAATCTGCAAAGTAACTAGTAACTAAAGCTGTCAAATAATTGTAGTGGAGTAAAAGTACAATATTTAATTTCCCTTTGAGATGCAATGGCGTAGAAGTAAAAGTATTGAAAATGGGAAATACTCCAGTAAAGTAAAAACACCTCAAAAGTGTACTTAAGTGCAGTACTTGAGTAAATGTACTTACTTACTTTACACCACTGCCTATAGAGTTACAGTAAATTACCACTAAAGATGTTAGTGTGCACCGAGGCACATGAGAACACCCAGACATCCCACCGGCTCTCTTGTGGATTCACTCGCAGGAGGGTGGTGGGATTGAGAGCATGTGAACTGCATTTACATTCTGATTGGATTATCAGCTTTTGGGGGAGTATAGCAGTCTTCTTGGGCCTTGATAAGACTGTATCTCTCCCTTATCCCCCTGTCTTTCCTCTCTCTTCTTCTCTCGGGCTTTAGATTTAATTATTTTTAACTATCAGCCAAGTCACTCAGGGAGGTCCTGTAACTTCTGTTAAATTGTCTTTTTTTGTGTTTACCTCCCACATAAACACAACTGCCTCTTATAACAGGTCAACGTGCTGCCAAAAGCGCCAACTCTTAACCACTTTAACCCTGGTATTTGTATTCGCTGCAGACAGTATAAAATAGGACCAAGTGTTTAAAGAAAAAGAACGAGAAGACTGAGCAGTAACATGCACTTCTCTTGTTCTCCTCGTCGTCTAACTGCCTCCCTGTCCTTCTACTCTTAACGTTCCTCTAAGCGAGGCCGATGACAGCAGGCCAAGGGGTTCAGACGTATTAACTTGGGCCAGATGATGGGAGGTTAAAGGTTGACAAGTACAATCACAGACAAGTCTGCCATGACTCCTTATACTCGCCTCCCGACGACTGACCAAGAAATGAGGCTTGCATGGCTCCGTCATGCCCTCCCGGCAGTCAGCACCATTCCTCAGGAGATCCTAGGTCTTACCTAGCCTTGCGAGAGTTACCAGACACCAGCTGGAGAACACATCATCATCCTCTCCACCACCACCGCCGTCGCACTAAGCGGCCCATGTACCCACGTCATTCCCTGGATCCTCTTTATTCCTGGCTCTGCCTTGCCCCTCAGGCCTCAGAACCACATAAACAAACACATAAAACGAGGGGAAACCACACGCAGCAGAACACTGCGTTAACCTGAGAGGCTCGATTCTGACCTCCACTGAGAAGAGAGGAAAGGACAGGGGGAGAAGGAGCCTTAAGGGCCTGCGGTCTCCATGCAGTGCCTCTTTTTTAGCTGGTGGGGATAAATACTTGTAGCAATACGACACCATATTTGGAGCAAATGCCAAAACACTGCTAAGCTCTCAGCTGTGTGAAGACACAAATATTTAACGAGGTATGTCTAAACGATTCATACTCTCCAGCACAAAATGTCAAAAACCCACAAAATAAACACCATAAAACCGCATTCCCCAAACTTACCAAAAAACTAAACTGTTAACACCATTTGCTTTGTCAAAAATGGTTAAAACATTGTTTTAAAACATTTGAAGAATAGCGAGTTAAAGTGGTGAAGGAGGTGAACAGGGGTGCAACAGATTGGAGTTTAACCTTGAGTACTATTAGGCGAGTTTTGCTATGACTAAAAGCTCACCCAGCAGACCTAGCATTTGTCTGAGGGGGCATCAAGGTGAGCTCTCCCACTGGCCAGTTGGTTATTAACTTGGTTCCATGGAGATGATGACGGGAACAGGGCCTATTGTCTGGAAGTCATTAGAGAGAGCCAGGGTAGCCAGGGAGTGGCCACATACCTCACTGAACACCCCTCTACACACACGCACGCACACGCACACACACACACACACACACACACACACACACACACACACACACACACACACAATGAGACCACTGACCTCTCTGAACTTCCCTACAACTGTTGCCTGTTCTTTACTTTCTCTCTCTCTCTCTCTCTCTCTCTCTCTCTCTCTCTCTCTCTCTCTCTCTGTCTTCCATTCTCATGCCTATATTAATAGCCATGCTGGGGGCCTGTGCCAGGAATATAGCCTGACAGAAGTGGTCTGGGGGGGGGGGGGGGGAGCTAGGGAACTGTGGTGGTGGGAGAGAAAGAGGGTTTGCGACCAGCACTGCAGGGACAACAAGGGAGAGATAGATTGAGGGAGAGGGTCAGAGAGAGAGAGAGAGAGAG